>NC_061509.1:85339421-85373363 GCF_022539505.1 Lolium rigidum
TTATCTTTACTAAGTAAAGTTAGCTAATCCCAAACATGTAGGATACCATTAAGTTCTTCAAACCATAGATGAGTAGATCACAGATGGTATACAATACATGGTAGTCCAAAGAGAGGATACAACCATAAGGAAGCTATCCTATTGGAAGATGTGTACCAACATATGTTATGATGAAGTAAGAGTTATCCAGACCTCTAATAGGAGTAATATTAAGTGATAAAGATAAGTATATAAGGAAGATATTCTGTTAGAAGGTGTATACCAAGACAGGTAATGAGTAAGTAAAAATTATCTAGATATATGAAACAACTGATAGTAAATAATAACTATGAGACATATGAAGTAGTATAGACCATGATGAGTCAATCATGGAAGGTAAGTAAGAGAGATAGGAAAATAATATGCCTACTTACATGGTAGAAATAGAAATCATATATGATCCACCTGAGAATCATTATGTGATGGATTAAAACATCATAAATATCTAGGAGAAGTACAATAAGAAGTCAAGCGCTAAACAATAGTGCAAGAATTGTGTTCCGAAACAATGGGAAGTGTGCTAAGCACATCATGATCATAGTTTTATGATAATATAAACACTTGGAAGTATAGGAGCTATATTTCCATAGTATATGTTCAGAGTAGCAATGTTAGAACCTAGACATATCATGTGAGATAGTCCTCCACCAAAATGGAAGATAAGTAGTACTTCCAAAGAAAATTAGGTTAATCACAACTATCCTAGACCACTTTGTTTCAAGTTTATCTTATTGCAATTGTGCAATTAAGATAAATGTTGAGACAAATAGTAGAAATCCACATATTCGTGCTAAGTATCACGATATAAACCTAAATTATGTGGTGTTCTATACTACACATCAGAGCCTGATGTTTAGAGATGTCTTACTCAACAATCATATTCAGGCTTATGATGATGTGTATTATAAGCACAAAGCTGAATCTTCTTGGATTTTATTGGATTTTCATTGTTTGACTAGATCCATACATGAAGTTTGACTTTGGTATGCAAATGCATGTTGCTATATCAAGTTCTTACTTAATGCTATAGATCTAGAGGGTAATGGTATTCGTGTGAGGAAGTGACGAATTCTGAAGATTCCGAAGACAAGATGAAGGTTCATCGGGGAAATGAAGTAAAGTTGTGGGAAGTAACCACAATACTCTGAAAGAAGTACAATCAGAAACTCATGCTTACCTCAACAGAGGAGTACTTTAGTACAGAATAAGCATGAAGGTGAGAAATATGATGATTATGGTGAAGCTCAAGCAGATCCCTAGTCATCATGAAAGAGGGTATGCATGGGAAATCACTTAGGATACTATATTCATAGTGTCAGCTAGTGGTTTTCTTGCAAAATAAACCCTGAATGAAGGAAGGTGATATATGAAATCATAGTAGACATAAGAAGACCATAGTTGATATCAGAAGACCACAATTGGTATAATATCAATACTACGAGATAAAGTAGAAGATATCTCGTCCAGTTGATCAGAACCTATAATAGAATCCATTTTTAGATATCAAATAGCCACAGTTGGTATAATAACCACAGTTGGTATCAGTTAGTATTACAAATAGTCCACGATTTAATTAGTTGTAACAAAAGTTTGTGAACAAATAAAAAAATTTTGTTAGCCAAATAACAGTGACCTATAATCATTTAGTCGAAGGATTAACATTGGATGTCCACAATTGAGTGGATGCACCACAAATATTCTTCACAAGACCTAGAAGAGTACAAACCATAAACTAGACCTAGACCAATATTCTAATCAAAAGTCCAATAGTTGGAAGAAACGGAGTTGAAGAACATAAGTAAACTCTAAGGGGTAGAGTAAAGATTGAGTGTGATGCACAATGACTCAATACTTTAAGCTAGATAGAAACAGAAGGTCTGAACTGAGAGGAAGTTCGATCTTATTTTCATAAGATTGTGGACATTACTTTCAGAAGGATGCCAGACCAGAAGCCGAGGTTTATACCTCGAGGAAGTAAAAAGTGGACTGTAACTTAATAAAGTGAGTAATATTTACTCAGAAGTATGATAGCTCAAGTAAGTCAAGCATAAAGAAGTTGGACGAAGAAAACACCATAGACCAAATACAGCTCAAGAAGGCCAAAGACTGAAGTAGATTGACCATACCAAAACTAAAGTCTATTTGAATGATTCCTTTCATGGAACCTAAATAACCCAAAATAGTTAGAGGTATCAACCATAAACCATGATTGGATGGACTAAATGAGTCTAATCCATTCTTAGGAAAATAAACCATCACGACCAATTCCATAGTTAGGACCCATTAAGTACCATTACTGCAATTTTGGTAGTAAGGGTAGAACAAAGACCTATTTTATCAAATAGGAGATTGTTATCCAATTAGTCCTCAATTAAGACTGTCAGTACAAGAAGAAGTCCAAATCATTGAATATTCAATGAGAAAGGAAAGAAGCTTATAATATTGGAGGAAATCATGGAAGTAAAGGAAGTAATAGTTGTTTGATGTCAAACACTAATGGATTCCAGGAAGAATCGGGACAAGGGATGTATTCAATTATATCCAGTAAGATCACCATGGAGTTCGAGAAAAGATTTAGTCTGCACAAGTCAGATCCACACTCCGAAACGTAAGAGAGATCAAACTTCGAGGACGAAGTTTAGTTTAAGGGGTAGAGACCGTAATATCCCAGGTAATGGGGTTACAAAAATAGAGGAAACAGATGTGTGCATTGCATTCATGCATAGAAAATCTGGGGAATTTTCGCGCTTTTAAGTAAAACAGATCACGATGAATCGAAGTTTCACTTGACCTTGGTGGAATTGAAGTAGCTCATCAAGTCAAGCGTTATAAACCTCAATGTGACTTTGTTTAAAACTTTGTTTTGGGTAGAGATGATTTGATCTAAGGGGTTAGATCAAATGGAACTAATAATAAACACAACAACACTTTACTTAATGATCAATTGCTTGATCTTATTAAAGATCATAACATGGTAATCTTTGATATAACATATGAACATCTATTGTACTATAAATCAAGTAACAATAAAATGAAGAAACTATTCTTCACTTATCTTCTCCATGTCTTAAACTAATCCATATCCTTATCATAAACCCTATGATATCCATTCTACTTGAATCTTGGAAACAAGACAAGAAGATCCAACTAAGGAATATATTCTTCTCTATTCCAAAGTATTAAGCATCAAACCTAGAGAGGTGAGAGTTCTATTATAATTATTAGAGAAGCAATAACAAACATGGAGCTAAACCTTGGATATACATCCAAGTATTCAAATCATCATCTCTAAGTGGAACCTTAGAGTATTATTCAAAACATTCCTTAAAGAGAGACAACATTTATGTGAAACATAGATAATGGTGATCATATCAATTTCTATGGAGCCTAAATTTAGGTTAGTATTAAAGTCCTTTCCCAAATAAGAGAGAGACCACTCATACCAATCTTAGATTTACCTATTTAAGACTAAAGGATAATCATTGAACTAAAGTATTAGGTTGAAAACCATTTCCTTTGGAATGGTGAGATAACCTAATATCACATGGAATAATACCATACCCTGAATTGATGAGGTGAGGAAGAGACTAACCCAATTAAACTAGACAAATGAAACACTAGCCTAGATACCTAAGGAGATATTAGGAGTACACCATAAACCCTAGAATAACTGTTCTTAAATGAAAGAGCTCAACCTATGGTGTTATACTCAAGATAATTGAGACAACCATAACTATGCCCATTCAAGAAACTATAAAAGAAAGTATATATTTAGTTGATCAAGACAACACTTGATCTTGAGAGTGAGAAACCCATTCAAGGAGAGATACCTTAGGAAGTCCAACCTTGTTCATTATAAATTGTGTAATGATCATAAACCCTAAGAATTTGAAGTAAAGATATTAAGAACAAGATGATCATATATAATCATGCTTTGGAGATATGTGAGGATAAGTTAAACCCTACTAGTATAAGGAGATCCCATTTCCACATTAAATTATAGGGAGATCACTAGTAAGAAACTCTAGATTTATATCCTAACCTTAACTTGTGAATCACTTGATGATCATAAGGAGAATCCTACCATATCCATACTTCAGAAACTAAACAACCTAAGAAAACCTTAGAGTAAAACTCCATAATTAATATGGTGAGAAATCATCCATTCATAAGACCAAAGTTAACTATAAAAAGAACCATAACCATTTTAATTACTTTCTTAATTGACTAAGGATTCTAATAGAAGTCCAATGGAATAAGATAGAGTCCATTCTCAAAACCTTAGTAATTAGAGAAGCACATGAAAGATTAAGCAAGTAACCACCTTATCATGGTTAGGGGAGATTAAACCCTAGCACATGCAAAATGGTGTCATTCCATATCTACAACCTAGAATTGTAACTTAACCTAGTTTGTATATCACTTGGGTGATTACAATTATAAAACCAAACCATAATTTAGATTGAACCAAGTATCATTAGGTGAATATAATTAGAACCCTAGAATTGCTCATTAGCTAAATTCTATGCTTCACTAATTAAACCCAAGAAACATCTAGTACTTAAACTCATAATTAAATCCATGTGTGAGTGACCAACATTCTCAAATGAGAGATCAAGTCCTTAGAAATATTTTAGCACATGAAATCATGCCACTTAGTCACTTACTTAATAGAACTCCATAAACAAGCCTTACTTAGTGACTTGTTTCTTACAAAGTAATACTCAATAAAACCCAACATATCATCAAATAAGTACAATATCATTTGGAAACTACTCTGAGTCCTTCCAAGATGATATTCAAATTCATGCCATATGGATATTTAATTCAAAGTCAAATAGTAACTAATAGACCAATGTTTCAATGCCCATATTAAAGTGTATAATACACAACAATAAGTTTTATAGAATATTGATTGAATTACACAAGGATTCAAACAATAAAAATGTACAAAACATGATTGAATTCCAACAGAATTTGAATCAATGAAATAGAAAACAGAAAATAAATAAACGAGAAAAAGGGAAAAAGAAGAAGAAAACACTACACTGGAAGCTCACTCGGCCGCAGCGCAGCCCAGCCGGGGAGCCCAGAGCAGCCTCAACGTGGCCCAAACACGAGCCCACTCACCAGCCCGACCATACCTCGTTCGCAGAAATATCACCGGAGCGAGGCTTCATCCTCATCCTCTCCATCGTCGCCGGAGGCCACCGACGACGCCGTGATCGTCTTCCTCTTCGTGCCGGCGCCCTCTCCGCGACCGACTCCGTGACGAGGCACGCGCCCGGCGCCGTATAAAAGCCCGAGATGAACCCTAGTTGCCCGATTTTCTTCCTCCTTTGTTCCAATTTTCCTCCAACCCGAAACCCTGGACCTCGAGCCGGTCGTCGACCATCGCCGCCGGCGAACGAAGCCTCCCTGAGCCACGACGTGGACGCCATTGAGACCGCCGTCCTCGACTCGCTCCATCCCGCAGAACGAATCGAGCTGAGAGCACTCGAGAGCGTCCACGCCAACCTCGTCTTCTCCGATGCCGGCCATCATCGCCGCCGTCGATCTCGGACCACTATCTGGTCACGCCGACAACCTCTACATGCTCCCGGTGAGCTCCTCGATCTCCTCGTGTGCCTCAGCATCGCTCGATCATGCGTCCGGAGTAGCGTCGCACGCGCTTGACCACCCGTGAGCATCGCCGCGCGACATTGCCGGTCGACGCAAACTCCGGCGACCAATATCTGGAGCGGCGCTAGCCTCAAAATGATCGCCACGCCACCCTGAACCTAGCCATGTGCTTATCGTCGCGTCCGCGGATGCCCGGGAGCGGCGGCGCCGTCGTCGACATCCGTCGCCGGCAGAGAAACCCCGAGCCATGTTCTTCGATTTTGACTCGGTCACGCTCACGTGGCACGTGACCGTGGACATCTGGATCCACTAGCCGATGGCCGTTTGGGTAGACTTTATCCCGGGTACCTTTAGTTACTTCTTGTGTTTTAATTTCAAATCCAAATAATTGCTGAAACTTCAAATAAATCTACAAAATTCATATTTAACTCAGAAAAATGCAAATGAGTTATCAAAATTCATAGAAAAGTAAACTCTATCCAATAAAAATATAAAATGAAATTTTTATTTTTAATAAAAATTCAAGTATTTAATACTTGTTATTTAAGCCTTATTTATTAATTCTAAATTCAATTAAATTCAATAAATAAGGAAAACTTCATAAAATTAAATTGAAACCAGTAAATAAATAAAGAAAACTTTAAAACTAATTTTTCTTTATTGTTATATTATTAAATCCTTATCAAGAGGATTTAAAACCCTAATTAATAATTACCCTAATTATTAATTCATTAAAAATAATAAAATGCCAAACCCAACATTATTTTATTTCTAAGTTATTAATAACTTCAACTTTACTAATGAAGTTATTAATCCAAAAATTATAGGGTAATTAGGAAACCCTAGTTCCATTATAAACCAAGTGATAACCTCATAATTTTATGTGGAATCCTAAAACCCTAATGCCATTAAGAACCTAGCTCCATTCATTCATATGAACCCTAATTTGCTTCTAAACCTAAACCCTAGGTTAAGACATGTGATCAAGAGACATTGTATTCATACCTAGATCCATAATGAGCCACTAAGTGCATATCCTGGTCCACATAAAATATAGGAGCCTATCATTAAGACTTTAGCATTCCATATGTTCATCTCCTCAAACCTAGATGATCAAATAGGAACACCTAAGTCTAAACCCTAAATTCCTATCATCAAGAGTATCAACCTTATTCATTCCTATATAGCATCACACCATTGTGATGAATTTCATGAGCAACCATGCTAAATATTGAGCATCACCTATACCATATTCACACTAAACCCTACTAGTGTTGAGATACTTATGAACCATCCTATTTAGGAACCAATCATTCATCTACTTAGAGATCCAATGGCTAATACCAAGACAACCTCAACCCTAATTGTAATACTTCTTATTATTTAAGAAGTATGTTCTTCCAAAGTTATTCTTTTGAAGAAAATAAGAAATAATCATCAATCCCTGTCTAATAGGATCTATAAGCCACTAACCAATTATCACCAATAAGGTATACCAACCTTGATAGCAACTATTTATAATAAATTGCTCAAGATGCCTAGGCTTAACTCAAACTTACAAGCCTTAGGTATTGATGAATCCAACATATGATGTGATCCATCTACTACTTACTCCAGAAACCAATTAGAAGCATAGATAAACCATAGCAAACCCACAAACCTAGATTATCATACTTATTCCTTCATTATAGAACATGTTCTTCAAAAGTTATTCTTTTGAATTATATAATAAGTAATCATCAACCATGCCACTATAGGACTTAAACTTGATAAATGTTCTTTACATGTTAACATTATACCACTACTATTCCTTAGTGTGTATGATTGTTACTATGTATTTTACCACTTGCTTATGATTCTAAAACAACACAAACCTGAATAAGAACCTCGATTGTGAATCACTCTAAAAGTGCAACACACCCTGAACTAATCATTACCACTCACTAATCCTAAATCATCGGGGTTAGATCACGCTTAGAGCGACTCATCTCATACTTATGCATTATTGCATCATTGCCAATCTTTTCAACATCGTCCTTACCGGACAATGATGCTATTTCAGAAGTTGGAGTTATTACGTATCGAAGACCTTGAATGCATAATCTTGCAGTCAAGAAAGGCAAGTTCATCACTTGCTCATGTCATTTGAGTATCTTTATCAAATTACTTGCAAAGTATTATGGTTATCACTATTGCATAAAAATCAAAACCACTACTTTCATAACTATGAATATGACTATGTGGTGGGCAATGGAACCATGGATTGTGTTGATATGGTGGAGGTTCCATTGCACGGGTTTATATCCATCTAGGATTAAACAACAAATGTCGCCAGTGATTCTTGTGCCGTAATACCCGTGTTAACCATAAGATCCGGAGTGGGACGGAGTAGTCAAAAGTGTTTCCACCTCTCGTTCATCAACGGATGCACTTTACCGTAGACACTTGTATCTCGTCGGGGCAAGCGGTTGGGCGGGGAAGCCTTAAGTCCCCACGGCATAGTCCGTAGACACTTGTCGCTCGAAGTGCAAGCGGTTGGCTGGGGAGGCCTTAAGTCCCCACGGTATTGCGGTCTATGATGGGTTGCAGCTACCGGCGAAGGAGTTTGGTTCGATCCCAAACTGTCGTCGTGGTCGGGGTCCACCCGTGAGTGGGAATAATGGGACCGGCGAGGACCCAGGGTCGGGGCATGCAACAAAGGGTGGGTGTTCGAGGTAGCGGAGGAACATGATTGGCTAGACCTTATACCGGGCCTCACACCATAGGAAGTGTGGACGGGTCATTCCCGGTTGGCACCAAGGTTAAGATCTCTTATGGGTAAAGCAACACACCTCTGCAGAGTGTAAAGAACCGTGACTCGTCACTCCCCGTTCCGGGATATGGAACTGCGAACGCGGCCGGAAAGGAGCTCCATGAAGTTCTAGTAAACCGGTGAAGGCTGACGGACATAGTTCTTCCGAATAAAAGCAACCTTTTGAAGAAATGATTATGAAAACTTGCATTGGTATTAGACTTTCCGGTCTAATGCCGTAGCTAGTGCATTAAACACCTCTTTCCTATAATGAACTTGTTGAGTACGCTCGTACTCATCCCACTCTTAAATCCCCTGCTTAGATATGGAGGCATCGAAGGAGGATATACAGTGCAACTCGAAGGCCGAGGAGTCAACAACTACTTCACGAGACAGGACCCTGTCAGAGGAGCCAGATACCACATCCAACAAGGAGAAAACCTAGTTTAGCCATAGAAGGGAACTAGCTTCCTAAACCTAGCTCCTATTTAGCTAGAGTCTATTCTAGCCAGTAGCAGTAAATACTCTACAAATAGAGTTCGTGATAAGACTAGACTACAGTCGTTCGAGCTTTTACCTCATTGTAAAGTAGGAGGCTGTGCTGATCTTATGTAATAAAGTGAATGTTATAATTCTATAGACATACCTTGAAACCGCATATGTTTCTGTTGTACCACTCTGAGCGATATAATACTAGTGGAACGGTGTTTCATTGGTGTTATATCAGACTTGCATACTACACCATGCAGTGGTATGCCGGATCACCACAATGGTCTCCATGCTACACAACATTGTTATATTCCTTATCTGAATCGCACAGATCACCAAACTTCCTAGAACGACATCGTGGAACAAATGAGTTAGGGTCTACCCACCATGGAACTTCACCACAGTTAGGACCGTGACTCCGTGAGGTGAATTTACCCAAGAAGATAAGCATACGAAAGGGAGCGCCTCCATTCATGAAGCTGTCTGCTCCATTGTCATACCATGCATAAATATAGAAAAGCTAGACCAAGTTGTCATAAACACTTGCATACTGAACTTTGTAAAAAACAGATAAGATTGGGCCGATGACAAATTGGCCAAGAGCGGGCGAAGAAGCTAAGGCAGTTTAGTGTTGTGGGCCTGTGGCAGCAACCAAAAACTCTACTAATAATGTTACGTCTGCCTTTGTAGATATAGATTTGGCAACTTTGGGTTGTAACCAAACTACTAATAATGTTGTCCCTTTGGGGGCATCCGATAAAAAAAACTATGCTAATAATGTTACGTCTGCCTTATTTCGCAAAAAAGAAAAAAAACATCTGCCTTTGTAGATATAGATTTGGCAACTTTGGGTTGTAATCAAACTAGTGCAGTAAGTAAAATGACAAACACATGTTACCGAAAATATTTTGGTTATTAATCTGATTCGACATGTGATTCATTCTTCCATTAGCATATCTCATTTCATTTCTCAGGCTTTAGCTTGCAAGAGAATGGCAATAATCCTCCTGGTGTCGATTTCTCCAAACTGATGGTAATCAGTCAACAACAGAAAGTTCATCCTGATTCTAATATTGGGTTACGGCATGTCAAAATTTTCCCTGAAAAATATTTTCCTTCCTCATGTTCTCCAAGATGCTTATTCTATGATTCCGAATAGCATCAACAAACGATAAGCTCATACGTAACGTAGACTAGATATGATTAACACGTCTGAAATCTTGAAACAGAAAAACGCACATGCAAAGGACAAATGTACAAATCTAGAATCAAGTCAATGACTCTGACAGCACAATCTTAACTTACTGAGTATCAACTTTGCATGGTGATAATATAACTGTACGACAACTCTCTGGTGATGATAAATTCCATATTCAAGGTGGAAATTCACAAAAGTGAAAATGGGAGCTCCAAAAAAATGTCACCTGGCAATCTGGCATGGTCCATAACTCCATATATTCATCTTAGATAATCTAAAGCAAGCAGATAAAACAGCACTGGGAAGTCATGAAGCATCACGTGATGCAATTAGATCCAAGAAGAGTGCTGCTTATTCTGAAGCTCACGATGAAAGCGGTCTACCGAAGAGGTTGCTGGTTGTAGTGGTTCTTCTCTTTCTTCTTTGCAGCGGCGAGCTTGGCATTCCTAGCAGCGATCTCCATGGCAGCATGCCTGGCAGCGGCATCCACCTCTTTACTCAATTTCTTCTTTTTCGACGCGGCTATCTTCTTCATCTTCTCCTTCAAATCCACAGCAGTAGCTTCCTCTTCAGACTTTGCATCAGCTGCCACTCCATGGTCCTTGCTGGAATCCACTTCACTGGGCTGCTCTTTGGAATCCTTCGATGGTTTCTCCTTCCTTGATTTCTTCTTTTTTGAAGTCTTGGTTTCTGAAGCTACAGGAGGATTCTTATTCTCATCTCCATTCTGTTCAGCAGTCTTTCTTTCAGCTGCAAAATACCAATATCAAATACTTGTTAGTTTAGTAAAGAATAAATCATAAAGCATTTAACCAGAAGATAGAGAATGCTTGATCAATTTTTTACAAGTAACATCATGATTGAAGTACATACATTTACTAGTGACATCAGCCTTTGTAGCATTATCAGAAATCCCCAACTCGGCCAGAACAGCATCTAGCTCTGCAAGTTCTTTCTTCTTTAATTCCTTCTTTGAAAGTTGCTTCTCTGTGTCTTTGGACTGGACAGGCACCGGAGCAGATTTTTTAACCTCAGGTTCAGATGGTAGATCCACTTCATGTCCATGCTCAGGTTCCTCTGGTTCATCATCACCCATGTCAACATCAAGGCCATCATCTTCGCTCTCAGTTTCCTGTAGTGTAAATGCAGAGTTAATTAATAAAACCAGAGTAGATGCAAGGGGAAAATTTTACTGCATGTATCAACAGAAAAATCATAAGGAAGAGTAGACACGGATATGCCCTATACATAGAGAAAGTAGATAGATTCAGTCTTCCTTTTTGGCAGAATCCGACACTCTGAATCTGTGTCGGATTTTGATACCCATGTTAATTCCAAATGTTATTGGCCATGTCCAAAAAAAAAATTCAATCTGAGACCCGAATCCGAATCGGATTCCAACACCCGTATCCGTGTCCGAGTAACACTAGGAGACATCATTGTATTCCTTATCAGTCACTGAAACAGATTTTCTCTTACTGAAATCGCGCAAAAGAAACAAGACAGAACACAAAGAGCTAAACATAGACACAGCTATGCCATAAGCCATATACGTAGAGAAAGAAGACAGAAGCAGTTTTACGCGGATACCGACATCTTTGTTATTGGCAGAATCCAGCACTCTCAATCTGTATCAGATTTTGACACCTGTGTGTATTTCAAATTTATTGTCCATGCCCAAAAAAATCATGCTGAATCAGAGACCCGAATCCGAATCGGATTATCCATGTCCGTGTCCGAGTAACACTCGGAGACATCATTGTATGCCTTATCAGTCACTGAAACAATTTTCTCTCATTGCATCACCCAAAACAAACAAATAAGAACATAAAGAGCATACATAAACCGTTTTTCTGTTCTATAGCTTCTGTTTCCATTCTCTTATCACTCTCTCATTATATCACAAATCTAGCTTGGCCATGCGAGTTAAAAAATGCTGATATCTTATCTCATTTTTTCCACTTGTAGATATGTAAACATATTATTTATTTGCAATACAGAAACTAAAACTGTATTCATAACAACAAATCTTACCTAGACCACCTTAAATCTGCAGTGAGACTACGGGATGAGCTAAATTTTCTTAGATTAACCATGGGTTAGGCTACTTAATACACACCCAAAATGCAGCAGAAAGTGTATATAAACTTTAAAGTGATTCCTAATGAGATTATATGAACGGAACAATATCGAGGACAACTTCGTAAAGTGAGAACACTTGTGTACATAAAAAGATATGCAAAAATGGAAAGCTGAAGAATATGAGTAACCAACACACATTTGAGCGTAAAAACCGCTAAACATGGTGCCAGAAGGATTGGTGGTGTCATTAGTACGTAACGACGAGAAAAAAAAACTGAACGTAAACTAGAAACATAGGTGCACAATAATCATCGTAAAACAACAGTATGGTCTCCATGCCACACACCACCAAACTTCCTGGAATGACATAGTGGAACAAATGTACAACAAACAGCTTGGTGGTGTCCTAGCTGTCTGCCACCATGGATCTTCACCACAGTTAGGACCGCGAGGTGAATTTACCCAAGAAGATACGCACACGAAAGAGAGCACCTCCATTCATGAAGCTGTCTGCCCCATTATCATACGGAGTACTACCATATAAATATAGAAAAGCCATAACTGAAGGCACCTGGCTGATGTCCAATTCTCAAGATTCCAAGCTGTACCCTTTTGGTCATTGAATAAACACCACAACTTGGCGCATCTCCCTCCACCAGCAAAGGACCACCACCAAGCAGTACTATACTACTCTTCCCCACACCCTAAATAACATGACTCCACTGTCTAGAACAAGGATCAACGCAGTCTCACTAACTGCAACCTTCCACGGAACTGAATCTATAGAGGATTCTTGAATATTCATTCATTTCTATCAACTTTCTCCAGCCTAGATCCCTTTCAACTTATGCAAAGAACAAGTAGACGCGAAAGAAAAGCAGATACTGACCTCCTCGGCGACGGGCTTGCCCTCCGCGGCGGCGGCGGCGGTTCCCCAGACGGGAGGCGGCGGGGCGGTGGTGGCGAAGTAGTCGTCGTCGTCATCGTCCTCCACGTCGGCCCAAGACTTGGACTTGAGCGGCGCGGGCGCCCAGAAGACCTCCGGCGGCGGCGGGGGCGGCGCGGCGGAGTTCTTGGTTGATCCCTTCCCCTTGCGCCCCGGGGCGGACGGCGCCGCCTCGGCCGAGGAGGATGAGGAGGGCGGCGGCTTCTTCTTCTTCCTCTTGAGCGCCTCGAGCGCGGCGAACACGTTGCCGGTGCCGATCCTCACTGCGGCTTCCGCGTCCCTCCGGCCGCCGCGTCCCGCCATGGCCGGTGCCGCGTGTCCAGCGAGGGGTCGGTGGTGCTCTGGCCGGAAGGGGAATGCGGACTGCGGAGACGGAGGCCGGGGTTAGCTAGGGCAGGGAAGGAAGGAAGGATGGTTGTGAAGGAGGCGGCGACGGAGGAGAGGAGAGAGTGAGGGACACGACAGGTGGAAGCCTGGGTGGATCCCGCGGCTCACGGTGGAGTGTCAGTTTCAGTGGAGGAGGGAGGGTAGGTGGCAGGTTGGGTCTGGTCTGAGGTTGGTCATTGTTTAACCAGCCACTATCTTCCAATCTTGCTCCAGCGATCTCTGTATTAAAAAAAAATCAAAATCATATTTATAAGTTTTAAAAATAAAAACAATTCTGTACTTTATCAATGATGGTTTGCGTGTTCTGAATTTTTGAAAAAAGTAAAAGTTATTAGAGATATAATACTCCCTTAGATTCTAAAAAAGTTTCTCAACTTTGTCTAGATACCAAGATATATAACCATATCTTATTTCATTATGGATTGGTTATGGGTAGTATGTTTTTCCTCCAGTCGGTACCTTTCCAGGAATCGCATCATTTGATTACTTATTGCAGCATATCAATATGCTATTGTGTAGTATTTATTTTAGATCCCTTTGAAAATATCTAATAAGATCTTGCTATTAATTTGAGACCATTTATCCTGTCTATTTTTTTTTTGTTAAGATCTGCACAATATTTATGGGGGAGTCGAGAAAGTACGTTAATGAATCTTTTTCTTTTTATAAAGGAACGAAATTTGAATTATTTAGATCTGGATCCTCCAAATCTATCTGTACCGGCTTACTCCTGCTAGTAGATGAAGAAACATTTGACCAATACGATTTGGCTATTCTCCATATTAAAGAGTAGATGTAGCTTCTTTTCTAACACCATCCCTTTTTCTTCTAAGTGTTGGCGGCGGCAGCAAAATCGTAATGCAATTTTTTAATCATGCGCTACACAAAAATGAAAAATAATAATAATAACGCCTTGCCCATCTAGCTTGTGTTTTTCGAGTAGAAATTTACCTGGCTCGAGTGATCCTGCTATTTTTAAAGAATACAAATTGTATTTACAAGTTTCGAACAAATTGAAAAGAAAACCTAGATGTAGCAGATGGTGCAAACCACGGACGTGCAAAAAATCAATTTAAATACCGGTCTTGTATACAAGGCCACAAACTCATATTTCAGGTACCAAGAAAACAAAGTCAAGTAGCACGATTATTTATGTGTAAATGTTATCATGTTCCAGGCTAATTAAATATATTAAATGTGGTGGCTCTTTCTCTATGGCTACGCGCAATGTTCGCATTAATGAACACCATTCTACGAGGTAAAAAGCTAATTATTTTTTATCGATTAGTGTTAGTGGTCTTGTATAGATGAAAAATGTATTTTTAATAGTGGCTTTGTATTCAAGAACAGAGGGAGTACTTAGTATTCTAACTGACACAAAATTAACAAAGGTATACATATTTCCAAGTCTCTAAATTTTATCAGATTTTGTTATTTTTATGTAGCTAACAATATAAAGAAGTTCCCATTGCAATTTTTACATACTTATAGGATACATCATTGACTATGTCCATTTTTTTTGAAACTTGTAACTATGATTTTAAAAATATGTGATGAAGGTAGCAGTGGAACTCATGAGCCAAAGACACTTTTCGAAGCAGATAACACCAACTGAAACTACAAAGAGCTATCTACGTGATGACATCTTTTAACCCTTCGTTCTTGTAAGTTGGATTTGCACTGATTATATACATAGAAAAGAGAGTACATCTACAAATAGGGAAAACACTTGCATCAGAGACTAACCGCTGGCAAACACCACATAATTGCCCTAATTAGCAGTTCTTTGCAGTTACAGTTCAATCTACTGTATATCATTAACCGCTCATGGATCATACCTCATGCGATATAACCAAATTCAGTGATCAGCAACACTACAGAAAACTTAGACGATGCACTGGAACGTCCATAACAGTTAAGAAAAAGGAAAAAAAAACCTGCAAGGCCCTCAAGGCTCAACCCAAGCTCCAAAGCTATCGCAGAACAAAATAACCCAACGTGGAGGCAGCAAGGCCCCAGCAAACACCGCTTTGCATCCATCAACAACTGCACTAGCCATCTTAAAACTGTTCTTTTCCAGTAATATGTCGCAACCCAACCCCATCGTGCATGTTATAACAGTACAATTGCGCTTGCACGGCCAATATAGTTGAATAAGGGAGATCAGGTACATACAAATACAACATTAGCAATGTACACCACCTTTTTTTATGTCAAACAAATGGAACAGTAAGCTCTCATGCCAGTAAATTATTGGCGCAGATGGCCCAATTCCTCAATCACTACTGCAGAGGTCTTGGTAACCATGTTCAGTTCCGCCTCAGTATTTATTTCTCAGTAAGGAACGATGATGGATTCTATGAGCTCCTGGAGAGGAGCCAGCTCCTTCTTGTCAATCAGCCCAAATTCCTGCATCATAAGTCAACAAATGTTAATTTTGCCATTCCTCCCATCCAAGACTAGATCCGTCATGCTCAAAGACACAATCTGTTAATGTTGAGCTTGCAAAGCAAGAGAAATACGTTTGTAAACAGAATGAAGTGCTTGAAGCAGGTGTTAAGATGAGCCTCCTCCTTGAGGCTGACAATCTTCTGAAAATGTGAATGGTATATGTGGGCATAGACACGAAACAAGCGCTTGAAAATTGTGTTCACAACATCCTTGAAGTTGGGTGGAAATGGTGTGCCTGGATGAAGGAAATTAACCCAGATCAGCTAAACTTGACTGTCCCAATAATAAGAAGTGTTCCTGAAAAATTAGGAATAGTCCATAATGCGAGCAACATACCCAGCTTCTGAGGAAATAAGGATTCATTGTCAAGCTGGCCTTCAATCCAGTCCATTAGGTACTCCACATATTTTGGCGCTGACACTTCTATGGGCTTCTTTATCAATATACCATCAGCCCATCGGTACTCATACCTACACAAAAGTAGCAAATCTTTTATCATGATACCACCTAATATGCAACTAGTTATGAAGAGAACTTAACCGGGGGATTATAGGGATGAGAAGGTCTAATATTAATATATGGAGTGCTCATAGTGCTTATGAAATGCTTAGTACATTTTGGAAATTTGCTTCTTTCAGAAACGGGGGTAACAACAAATGTCTATTTAGTCGACGTTCAAACCTAATTATATCAGGATAAGTGAAAGTAGTAAGAAACTGGAGAATGCTGGGTGCATAATAACATGGAATCACAAGCAATAGGTTTGCCTGGTGCAGTAATCTTCTTAAACCATAGCCTAAGACTTAACACCCTGACAATTGATATTTAGAAAAATCATTGAGGTAAACTTAAATAACAGAAACCCCTTTTTTCATTTCAACTTTCAAACACGACACTCTACTTTTTTATATTAGCTTCAAGCAGAGAAAGATAAAACCGCTTAGGTCTACTGCTGTAAATAGTACTACTAGCTAAAAACCCATGTGTTGGTACGGACCGACAATTATGTTAATAAGCAAAACCTTACGTGAATTAAATTTCTCGCATTTAAAGAACTTAGAAGATCAATGAACCACTATAAAAATTAATACCGTACCGGCAATCTACGAGCAGTAAAGACGTGTTCATATCATGTTGGGGAACAGCGGTGGGCACTAAGTTGGCAGGAATTGTTTTGTTTTTTCCTTTTTTGGCAGTAGGCTGGCAGGCATTGTTTGACTTTATCAGGAAGGCCGCTTCTCCCATGTAAACACAATGTGCCAGCTGGCTGCTTCGTTGTTCGTTTGTGCTTTGAGCGGGAGATGCGCATTTTAAATCCAGTCACTGTTCATTTTTTTATTTATATCCAAAGAAGAACGCAAAGGGAGACATAACATCAGTTCGAACTCCCTCTTTTAATAGGGCTGCAAGCAGGAGCCCACATAAACCCGCATATAGGTGTCCAAAAGTTAACCTTGCGCAATTTATATTTAAGATTTAGACATGTTTGACTTATGATATACCTACATGCAGGTTTGCGGGATGTCCACTTTGGAACCCCTACTTTTAGAGAATATCATTATTATAAGGTTAGGGAAATAACTGAAGACAGCATGTGTCACTTCTTAAGCTTTTGACCATAAACACGGACAAAGAAATGTAAACAGGCAAACAATTGGAGCATTTTCACTAGGTACAAAGCCTTCAAAACAATAACATGTGCATTTATAAGGTTTCAAGTAGATAATGACAAGCTGCTATAAAGAACAGCTTTGTAAAATAATTTATCAAAAGTAAATCACAATTTCGGAAAGAGATAAAGGTTCTTGATTTGTTCTTTTTGAGAAGTTCAATGAATGAGATTGATGGACGGGCATACTTTGGGCCTGCAGTCATTGTTGGGCAGCTCTCGGATGTGCAGAACTCTGTGAGTGTGCCATACAGCAGGTTAACTTGATTAAAGAAATCCACAGCTGAAAATCAAAACACATATGTTAGCTCTAATGAAATGATGATTGCCGTAAAACTCTACACAGCTATGTTATTCAGGTACCAACCACAGAATATTTTAGATCCAAAAAATACCAAAAAACTAAAATAAAATGAAATATGTTAAGTACAGGTCGCAGCGAAAAAGGAAAGCGGAGAACATTACTATTAACAGCAAGCCATTCATTGATATCCTCTCCAGGAGGCAGCCTAACAGCTTCCCTGAGGTTTCCACTGCCAAGGGTTGCATCTATATGCTTTCGGAGCTGTGCCCCCTGTAGATAAAAAAAAGGAAGACAATAAATAATATCAAGTTATGTACGGCACTACTCACTGTGTAGTCTAAGGGTTTGTTCCCAATTTTTGAGTAGCGTATATAAGAAGCAAACTCTGGCAGATTTGAAATACTGAGGACACCCCAGCGCTATCCGTTCATTCCATTTAACAAATCTAGCTAATGAATTATATTTCACGCTGAAATCTGCACCCATATAGGTGATTCAGGAACCCAGGGCAGGCAGTGAAGACTGAATCTGCTAAGCAACAACTAATAAGCATTGCTTAAGAATTAGCAATGAATCCAGCACAAGCATGTGTAGACTGTAGACCAAACTAACCCTGAGTCATGGAATGTCGTTGTAAGAGATCCCATTTCCCATAGTATAGTAGATGATGCACGATGAGTTATGATGCATGAAATCAAAGTATCTCTATTACAGTAAATTATTGCAGGGGGTATATGATGTAATGAACGCAATCTGAGGAACTGGATACGACAAAATGCTTGGCGGCTTTGGAATAGATGGGACCCTAGAAGTGTAGTGGGAACATTGACAGCGCAATTAAAACCTTTTTTGCTTACATGAACATAAGAAAAATGCCAAGCTCACGTCGATCTCGAGGAAAGCCAACAATAATATCACTGGGTAACATGGTTTTTGACTTTGCAAAAGTTGGAACTGGAGACTGAATGATAAAGTCAAACAGATGCCTCGCAGTTTGTCTGCTTTCAAGACGAGCACAATTCCTTGATTTATCATCAACAGTATATGTGTACAACTAACATACATTCCATAATTTCCATAATGCCCAAGTTAATGTAATAAGCAAATAAGTTGTCTGGCTCCGCCGCCAATGGCAAGCAACATGCGCATGCCGCCTAGATAGTTTATGACAACTATTTAAGCAACACCGATGATGACAATAAATCAACACTGCTTGCTACTTCTAGAGTGGAATAAGGAATTCTGGAGGCCGGAATCCTCACCTTGCTGCCTGACGGAGCACTTTTCTTGGGACGGAACGTCTTCTGGTTCCTGGCGAAAAAGGGAGAAGGCGTGTGAGGGTGATTGCTTCAAGAGGCAAAAACAAGCCGGGAAAGAGACAAGTAAGCCCGGTGGCGTGTGAACATGATCCGGTGCTCCCGCGCTGGCATTTTCCGTTCCCGGGAACAGAGAAGGCACCAGCCGTGAGAACGAAATTGAGCATGGCAGCATGATTTTGGGGAAACAAGCAGCTATTACTACTCCACTACCACCAGGCATCAACCGAAACTAAGAAATCCGTAACGAAGTGGGCGGATCGGAGTAGATGGACGGCGATTTCGGACTAAAAAATCGGCGACTGGCTCGGAGCAACCTAGGGCTCGTCGCCGGCAGTGGAACACGATCCTAGCCCGGATGGATCTCCAGTTCACTCCGCGTCAGTCAAGTCCAGTCCAGTGGGTGACCACGACGGGGAATTCCGCGGAGAGGAGGCGCGCTTCGGCGGGAGGAGATCCGGAGCCAGCAGGATCGTGGTCGGAACGGAGGGAAACGGAAGGGGAGGAGGGGGTGGGGAAAGTTTCGGGACGGCGCGCGCTCACCGTCCGAGCCCGAAGAGACTCATGCCGCCGCCGCTTGCTCCTTGTCGTCGGCCGGCGCCTGTCCCCTTCCGATCCGAGGAAGGAAGCGGGGGTGATCCGGTGATGTGATGGCGACGGAGCTGTGCTGCTGGCTGCTGCCGGCGCTGCGGGGTTGAGGGAGGAAGGAAGAAGGCTGCGTGCGTGCGAGCGAGCGAGTCAAGTGCGACGCGGACAAATGATTTGGCTGTGGTCGCTGGCTGGCTCGTCAGCGAATGATGCGGCGCGGTGGCAGCAAGCAGGGGCCGCCCGAGGCCGTCGGATCGGGGGACGGACGGCGGATGGGCGCGGCCTGGCTGGCACCCATGATCCGGCAGCCGAGATTCCGGACTCGGATCAAGATCTGGCCCTCTCGTCTCGTCTCGTCTCGTGCGTCCGTCCCCCCGCCCAGACGTTGTACTCCGCTGTCTGTCTGTAGGCGAGCAACACAGCACATGGATGTCACCATTGTTAATCGAGAGTCATGATTTAGCTGCTGACTGTGTGCTGCGTGTACATTCCAAGGTGAAAGATGCATTTTGATTTTGATATAAACAATTAAATTCGATATTGTGCGGGCTATTTTAACACAAATTGATATACCCCCTCTCGCCGTAAATATTTATCACATATATCTACATTTTACTTAAATCTGCGATGCCGCGGGAGTAGTTGAGTTTGTATTGCTTTGAGAAGCATGTTTAGTGGCTGTGATTTTGCAACTCCCTTCTTCCCAACACACACTTAATTACTTGCCTCGATAGGTGTTGGCTGACTGAGCGGCCTGCATGTCCTACCCCATGTCACATAGCTACCAGGCTATGAACAAGACGACACATCTCCTCACGGGTTGCCCCTTCTCCAGGATGACTTGGTATGAGGTGTTATCCTAATTTCGATCTACCTTTATCCCTCCTGTTGCCGGTGACGTCTTCACAGACTTGTGGGTGACTACGCTGTGATCCACCACTCGCATTCTTCGCAGTGCCACCTTGCCGTTTATCATGCTCACGACATGGTGAATCTGGAAGCATCGCAACGTAGCCATCTTAGACAACTTGCATCCCTCCTGCTAGACACGATCAAGGCCAAGGCTAAGTTGGACGGTTCTATGGTTGAGTTGTATGCCCTGGTGTTGGACCTTCTTTGAACTTGTGTATGTGCTTGTTTTCTATCAATACGTCGACATGCAATGCTTTTTTGCGTTTTTGCGAAAAACATAATACTCCCTCCGTTCCTTGATATAAGCCGTATAGTGTTTTTGCACGAAAATTAACGCATGGACTCTCAAGGCAATTTTAGTTGGTTTTGGACAGAATTGCCCGTCAGGGAAGGACATAAAAAGAGACAAAAATTAGGGAATTTAGGATCCTCTGCCTTTTCCAATCAAAAACATCATTCAATATGTCAACAAATCTCACAGATCCTTCTCTCATTTATTAAAAGGATTGCATGCGGAAAGTGAGGCTGCATGTACGTTAGAAGGATTTCTATTTCTGAGAGCTACCCCGCGTGAGAGAGAAAGAAATTAAATGGTATGTACAGGGGCAAAACAATCACACGAGCCTGATTTCCAGGGATTGCATTCGCATTTGCATGCGGTCCATTTTAAAAAAAACTAGAACATGAAAGCGCGCGTTGTCGCGCCCGTCCATCTATAAAAAAATGGTAGAAATACTTGCCAAGAGTTTGGTTAATAAATAAGACAATTGCTAATAGAATTCAAATAAAAATACCATGATGTAGCTGTTGGATCATAGTGTTCAAAATTTGAACTGATATGCTCACATAGTTTGCTTTCCCTTTTACGTTTCTTCATATAAAATTCATGAGGAGAATGATCAAGAGGTGATAAAAAAAATGAACAGGACTCCACCCTAGTTGAGGAAACATCAAACTTCATGAATCACAATGGAGTAATTACGTAACTTAGCTAAAATGTACACAGAAAGGTTACACGCGTGCCAAGATTCTACCAATGCTTGAGGAAAAGGTTGTGGCAATCCATCTCGATAGTCATTGGCAAAGCTAGAACCCTCCCAGCTTGCAAGGGCCACAGCTTCTTCTGGATCCCTACACTTGTAAGAACATGCCATGCGAGGCAGTAAAAACCACCATCCCAGAATCATCCATCGCCACTATTGTAGCGCTAGCTTCAGCCGCCTCAGGAATAAACTGTTTTAAAATTTGATCTTAACTAAAATCCAAGATTTTGGCCATGAAAAACATTCTCATACCGGTGGAAGAGCAACAATTTATGATTGAGTTAGATTCCAGAATAACTTCTGACCTTCCCAATAACATCCTCTTGTTGTCAGATTTGCTTAAGCTCGACGCCATACTTGAGCAACAAATGAAGCAATTCCTTGATAAAAATAGCCTCTTTGGTTTGTTGCGCACGCGCCAACTCTGCTGCATGCATGAAAAGGAGTAATGAGGAAAAACACTCAACAGAGAGTTGCTAAAAAATTACAAGAGATAGTCTAAACCTGAATACTGCAGAACCAAGCATGTCCATAATTCTGTCTCTTAAGAATAGCCATCCTCGAGTCAGCAGCAAGCATGCTGGGACCAAATGGTAGGGCTATATGGATCATCATCATAGAAACCACATAAATCATATGTAGATATCTTCTCGAGCATCTGTTTTAGTCCGTCGTGTTGGTAGTTAACCCATTTATGAAAACAAGAATCAAACTAACAACAGCTCACCACAGTAGTAGTCTATGTAAACCACATGGAATGCTGAAATTTGTAGACATCTTTTTCTACTCTGCTGAAAGATACACAACAGAAGCTATACCCATTTACACTGCAGTAACAAACAAATAATTATTGAGTGAACAAAAAGTGTATGTGAGCAATCATGGGCAAAATATTACTATATGTGATCCACAAATCAAAAGTACATCATGTTTAATTTTATGCTGAACCAACTCATGTTTAATTTATCAAAAAACAGGTGTTTGAGAAGATGCAAATTATGCACGGGTAAGAAAACAAGAAAAAAATTCCTAATGGGAAAAAGGTGAAACTATGCAACTGATTTCATACGGTGAAGACACATATTCTAATTCGAAACAATTTGATTTTCGTAGCATATATAAGATCCAAGTGTGATATTACCTTATGTAGAATATGTTAATCTTAGAAAAATGAGATATTGAGGTGTAGATAACTACAACAGCGCCACTGAAATTTCAGCTGGTTACATTCAACAGATGACGTGGCACATTTTGTTTTGTACAAGCGGTAACTATGAAAACATTAGAAAGAATTAACTAACACTGCCGACTATCAACCATTACAAAATAGTGTGGCTAGACGACTCTTAAAGATAGTTAAATAATTACCATTTTCAGTAAATTTTTTGCCTTTCTTCAATTATTCTACAATCAGCTAGGATCTCACAAATTACCATGTTAAGAAACAGAAATATATGTAAAATTTGGTAAGGAGTTCTTGTTTGACAATGTACCTCCAGAGTCTTTTCTCTTCATTAGAACATGCCCTGATTATTATTTGGCTATCTTTTCCATAGGTGCAGATTCATTCTATATTAGAACAAATGAACAATCATTTGATATTCAGTACTGCGAGTTTTCCTAACTGGGCCTCCTGCAGATGTAGATAAATACTTTTGTCTTGTGTACATACCCTGCACCAAGAAGAAAAAAGTTGAGGCACATTAATAACCATGATAAGTTTAATTCCACAAACTACTTGATTAAGGTTTCATTAGACCCCTTCAGATTTTCTTTATAGTTAATAAAGGACCTTTATATAAATAAATGATTTGAGTCATGTTTGGATGTTTTGAATATTGGACTATGCCGTAGTACATCTGTACATATCTTTCCTACTGTTTCAACAACTTCATTTCCTTGCACCAGACCAGATAAGGGCTCCACCTGCATGAATGTCCCTTCTTATAAGGACAAATACTTCCAATTTCTTCTCGGAAAAAATAAGACTACTAAAATATCAGCCCCAATTCTTCGCACAAAATCCATGGCAGCGTCACCAGACTTTATTTTGTTTTTCGCTTCATCCAAATCGTAGTTGTCACAATAAAACATCTTAGCCTGTAAAAAGAACACCAATCTCCTTCGATGGGCAAAAGAAGGCGACCTTGGGTATCCGCATATAAGTAGGTGGAAGCGAGCCTTGCCAGATCATATAACCCTTTACACGAAATTAAACTCCAGGACCATACCTTGGAAGTTTGAACCTTGTCATGTATCATAGAACCGAACAGTAGCAGCAGTATCAAGCTCTTTACGAAAAGCATATTAATTTGGCCAGGCAATGTATATCATCTGAGTCTGAAAACAAGAAGCCATGTTAGGTAATGTCCAGTATAAATTCAAGCGAGGCTGGAAGTATTGACACACAATACTTGACATTTCTTACCGAGTCATGTGCACATACCAGTACAATATATCATGATTAAATTCACAATCGATACCATTTGCTAATATAGAAAGCATTTGATCAGCTTCTTAGTTATTTTGAGATCAAAGAATTTTAGAAACAAATGAAATCAAAATAGTAAATAAACGACTCAAATGCTGTAAACTATCCATAAACGTAGTAAAATAGTATTGCATAGAAATTAACTGGACTAAGAATAAAGAAAAAATATTAGAAGAAGACTTAAACATGAAGTATTAGCAGGTCAGCAAGAAAGCTTAGTTTGAACCTAAGTTGACAATATAATTTATGGCGACAAAGTTGAAAATAGGAAGAGTAATTCGTGGACAGATACAGTATATTAAATTCGTTGTCCCTTCAATCCATTAGGATCCAGAATTCTTTATTTTAAGATCGGAGGTGGTCTCCTTGCTGATGTCCATCCAGAATCAAGGGAAGATGGTAGGTAGGGTCGTATGGAGTGGAGGCTCACTGTCGCAGTACCATCATGGCCCGCTCGAGGGAGGGTGGGGCGGGGATTTTTTTGCAGCGGAGGATACCTGCAGCAGTTGCCCAAGCCCACGGATGTTGATGAGCTCGAAGAGAGGCGGCCTCTTGGACGCGTGACCACTCGCCGCCGCCCGTCGCCATTAATTCCTAGACGTTGGAGGTAGATTTTTGCCATCGCCGGCCCGATCGCCGTCGAACAAAGGTCGCGCCGTCAAATAAGTAACCTATGGAGAGGATTACAGGACGCACCTCCATGAGATCTCCACTCAGCTGCTGCGCACAATCGGCATCGCGCCGGTGCCAGAGAAGATGCGGGCAAACTGCGGGGTTACCTTCTGAATCCACGCGAAATAGAGCGAGGTCGGCAACCATGATGCATACAACGTTGCCAGCATCGCCTCGTCCGTTTCTTTGCCGGTCGCCGGTCGCCGGTGCGAATCGCTTGCGGAGGTAAGCGCCGATGGGCGAGGGTCAGGGGAATGGGGAACGACGGTGCATCCAGCGGGTGCCCCTATACTCCGCTTTAAGCGGAGCTTTTGATTGTCTCCGCGTACTGCCGGCAAGAGATGGGCTTGGCCCATTAGTGAATTTAATAACGTGTCTTGTAGTTACGTACGAGTCCTTCCGTTAATTTTTGCGTTGTTCGCGTTTGACTGCTTTATTATAATCTTTCAACCGCTCCCTGGCCAAAAATTTGATTTTAAAAATACTTCAAAAAATGTTCGGAATTAAAAAATGTTCAAATTTGAAAAAATAGATATAAAATTTTCAGATAAAAATTTTTCAAATATGAAAAATGTTCAAATCTAAAAAGTTCAAATTTGGAAAATGTTCGGACTAAAAAAATGTTCAGATTTGGAAAATGTTTAAATCTGGAAAATGTTCGACTTGAAAAGTTCAAATCTGAAAAAAAGAATATGAAAAATGTTCAAATCTGAAAAGTGTTCAAACTGAAAAAGTTCAAATATGAAAAAAAAAACAGAAATATGAAAAATGTTCAAATCTTAAAAAGTTCATATTTGAAAAATGTTCGGACTAAGAAAATGTTCAGATTTGAAAATTGTTTAAATCTGGAAAATGTTCGACTTGAAAAGTTCAAATCTGGAAAAAAAAGAATATGAAAAATGTTCAAATCTGAAAAGTGTTCAAACTCGAAAAGTTCAAATATGAAAAAAATAGAAATATGAAAAATGTTCAAATCTTAAAAAGTTCAAATTTAAAAAATGTTCGGACTCAAAAAATGTTCAAACTCGAAATGTTCAAATCGAAAAAAGCTGGTATAAAAAAGTTCAAAAAACCTGACCGAAAATCCGAAAAAAACTAACAAAACCCGAAAAGACCGGAATAAACTGACTACTACCCTAAATGGGCCGGCCCAGATGTACCAGTGCCATGTGCGGAGAGGCACATCGCTCCCGCACTAGGCGGAGGATAGGAATCGCGGCATCCAGCGGAGAGGAAAGGACGCGGCGCTAAGGAAAAAAGGAATAGAAGGGCTCAACCGCTCAAGCAGGTCCGGCCCATATAAGGCTTCCTGGACTGATTAACCAGGAGCAGGCTAACTCAATTTCCGGAGTAGCAGCCCAGTAACGGTGCGATGGCCCATTTTGCGCGATTCGAGGAACTAAACGAGATCAGCGACGTTGCGGGATCGGTGGGTTAATTTGGAGCGTCGGATGAACAGATCTGACGGTCCAAAGCATCAAATCGCTGTGAGGGGTCCTAGCTAGGTGCGTTTTACTGTTACTTAATATTGCATGCGGCAGTGCTACTCCTCAATTCCAGCAAGGGGTAAATTTGTCAACAGACCTAATAAGCTCTGTATTTTAAAACTTTTCTTTTTTTGAGATAATTTTAAAACTTTTCTCTAAAAACTATATGGCTTATATCAATGAACCGAGGGAGTACTTACTATGTCTACAAAAGAAGTCACAATAGATAAATCTAAGGCATTCTTTTATGGATGGAGGAAATAGTGGTAATCTAGACCTAATATAATGGTGAATGGAGTACATAGAACTTTGGCTGCAAACGAGTTGAGTTGAGTTCGAGCGACTTACACCAGCTCAACTCGTCTTAAAATTCGGACAAGCTTTGATTGAGTCGAGCGAAAGGTTGAACCGTAAAATTGGCTCATACTCAACTTGTACCAATCTCGAGTCGATCTCAAGCTAGTTTCGAGCTAAAATTGACAAGAAAATTTTCATATTTGAACGCAATTTTTAACTAGTAAAACATGTATCTACATTAAAACAAAACCCTAAACATTATTAACTAGCGATCGCTCAAGATAAACTTGTTCTTAGATCGAGCTACATAAAACGTTCAACTTGGCTCAATTCATTTTCGGATCGATCCCAAATCAAACTAAAACACAAGTCGATCTCGAGCCACTCACAAGTCTTGGTCCTAATTAAGAAAAACAAACTTTTATAAATACTACAACCATGCCCCCAAAAGATAAGTGAAAATCTCTATCTCTACTACTTAAAAAGACTAAAGTGGTTCCTTATTCTGCCAACCACAATACGTCAAACTTTGGTCGTCCTTCCCACCTGGGCTTCGGTCGTTCGCTTCGTCGAACATTCTTTGGTTTCGCACGGGCTCAATTGGGCCGAGGCCCAGCTACCTCCTCACGGAACGTGAACCCATCGCCT
This sequence comes from Lolium rigidum, assembly GCF_022539505.1. NCBI lineage: Eukaryota > Viridiplantae > Streptophyta > Magnoliopsida > Poales > Poaceae > Lolium > Lolium rigidum. The sequence continues at coordinate 85,366,854 of NC_061509.1, forward strand.
GAATGATGGGATTCGTAGCATACAAAGCAAAAAAATTCTACCGCAAGAACGAAACACAAGCCAAGATCTAATCTAGTAGACGGTAGCAACGAGGAGATGAAGAGACTAACCCTCGAAGATTCGCAAAGCTTAACGAGATTAGATCTCGGGGTGGATGTAGTCGATCACTTGCCGCTTGCAAAAGCGCGTAGAAGATCTTGATCTTGACGGTGCCACAATCGGGCAGCACCTCCGTACTCGGTCACACGTTCGGTATTGATGAAGACGACGTCCTTCTCCCTGTTCCAGCGGGCAGCGGAAGTAGTAGATCCTCCTCGGAATCCCGGCAGCACGACGGCGTGGTGGCGATGGTGGTGGAGAACTCCGGCAGGGCTTCGCCTATGCACTGCGGGAGTTGTGGTGGAGGAGGAGGCGGCTAGGGTTTGGGGAGCAGCTAGGGTTTGGGGCGCCGGCCAAGGGGGTGCGGCCAACTTGTGGTCTTGGGGGTGGCCGGCCCCCTCCCCTTGCTCCTCCTTATATAGGTGGAAGCCCCAAGAATTGTAGTCCAAGTCTTCGAATAAGACCCCAACACCAAAACCTACCTTTGGTGGAAAACCTACTCAAGGTGGGAGTCCTACTCAAGGTGGGACTCCCACCTTTCCTTGGGGTGGGGTGGCCGGCCACCCTTGGTGGAGTCCACCTGGGACTCCTCCCCTTAGGGTTTGGCCGGCCTAGCATGTGGAGTCCCTCTGGGACTCCACCTTTGATGTCTACGTGTGCTTCTATTCTTGTAGACAGTGTTGGGCCTCCAAGAGCAGAGGTTTGTAGAACAGCAACAAGTTTCCCTTAAGTGGATCACCCAAGGTTTATCGAACTCAGGGAGGAAGAGGTCAAATATATCCCTCTCAAGCAACCCTGCAATCACGATACAAGAAGTCTCTTGTGTCCCCAACACACCTAATACACTTGTCAGATGTATAGGTGCACTAGTTCGGCGAAGAGATAGTGAAATACAAGTAATATGGATGTATATGAGTGGCAATAGCAATCTGAAATAAAGATGGCAGCGAGTAACATGCAACAGAACAGTAAATAAACTGAGTTTCAGTGCTTGGAAACAAGGCATATGGATCATACTTTCACTAGTGGACACTCTCAACATTGATCACATAATAAAACTACTCTACACTCTCTTGTTGGATGACAAACACCATTAATTGTGTAGGGCTACAAGAGCACCTCGATCAATGCCGGAGTTAACAAGCTCCACAACATTCGATGTTCATATTTAAATAACCTTAGAGTGCATGATAGACCAACACAATTATACCAAGTACTAACATAGCATGCACACTGTCACCATCATACTATGAAAGGAGGAATAGATCACATCAATACCATCATAGTAATAGTTAACTCCATAATCTACAAGAGATTACAATCATAACCTACGCCAAGAACTACATGATGCACACACTATCACCATTACATCATGAAGGAGGAATAGAGTACTTTAATAACATCACCAGATTAACACATAGATGAATAGTGATACAAAGCTCATATGAATCTCAATCATGTAAGGCAGCTCATGAGATCATTGTATTGAAGTACATAGGAGAGAGATTAACCACATAGCTACCGGTACAGCCCTTAGCCTCGATGGAGAACTACTCCCTCCTCATGGGAGATAGCAGCGGTGATGAAGATGGCGGTGGTGTCGATGGAGATGCCTTCCGGGGCACTTCCCGTCCCGGCGGCGTGCCGGAACAGAGACTCTTGTCCCCCAGATCTTGGCTTCGCGATGGCGGCGGCTCTGGAAGGTTTCTCGTACCATGGCTTTTCTGTATCGAAGATTTAGGTCAGGGAGGCTTAAATAGGCGAAGAGGCGGAGTCGGAAGGGCCACGGGGGACCCACATAGTAGGGGGGCGCGCCCCCCCTTGGGCCGCGCTGCCACCACGTGTGGTGGCCCTGGGCCTCTCCTCTGGCCCCTCTCCGGTGTTCTGGAAGCTTCGTGGAGTTATAAGATACTGGGCGTTGATTTCGTCCAATTCCGAGAATATTTCCTTACTAGGATTTCGAAACCAAAAACAGCAGAAAACGAGAGCCGGCCCTTCGGCATCTCGTCAATAGGTTAGTTCCGGAAAACGCATCAAAACGATATAAAGTGTGAACAAAACATGTAGGTATTGTCATAAAACTAGCATGGAACATAAGAAATTATAGATACGTTGGAGACGTATCTGATGTCTACGGGTGCTTCTATTCTTGTAGACAGTGTTGGGCCTCCAAGAGCAGAGGTTCGTAGAACAGCAGCAAGTTTCCCTTAAGTGGATCACCCAAGGTTTATCGAACTCAGGGAGGAAGAGGTCAAAGATATCCCTCTCAAGCAACCTCGCAATCACGATACAAGAAGTCTCTTGTGTCCCCAACACACCTAATACACTTGTCGGATGTATAGGTGCACTAGTTCGGCGAAGAGATAGTGAAATACAAGTAGTATGGATGTATATGAGTGGTAATAGCAATCTGAATAAAATATGGCAGCGAGTAAACATGCAACGAACGAGTAAATAAACGGAGATTCGATGTTTGGAAACAAGGCCTAGGGATCATACTTTCACTAGTGGACACTCTCAACATTGATCACATAATAAATAAGTTCTGTTCCTTTGTGCTACATATACTCTTGTTTGATAATGAACACCATTCGTTGTGCAGGGCTACAAGAGCACCTCAATGCCGGAGTTAACAAGCTCCACAACATTCGGCATTCATATTTAAGTAACCTTAGAGCATAATAGATCTTTGCAATTTAAACCTAGTACTAACATAGCATACACACTGTCACCTTTACACTATGAAGGGGGAATAAATCACATCAATACTATCATAGTAATAATTAACTCCATAACCTACAAGAGATTATGATCATAACCTACGCCAAGTACTACACGATGCACACACTGTCACCATTACACCGTGAAGGAGGAATAGAATACTTTAATAACATCACAAGAGTAGCACATAGACTAATAGTGATACAATGCTCATCATATGGATCTCAATTATGCAAGGCAATTCATGAGATCATTGTATTGGGGTACATGAGAGAGAGATTAACCACATAGCTACCGGTAGAGCCCTCAGCCCCGGGGGAGAACTACTCCCTCCTCATCATGGGAGACAACGATGGTGATGGAGATGACTCCGGGGGCAATTCCCCGTCCCGGCAGGGTGCCGGAATAGAGACTTCTGTCCCCCGAATTGGAGTTTCGCGATGGTGGCGGCGTCCCTGGAGTCTTTTTGGAGTTTCGTCAATCGGGATCGCGTTTTTAGGTCGAAAGGGCTTATATAGGCGAAGATGCGGCGCAGGAGGGGCACCAGGGCGCCCTCCCCATAGGCCGGCGCGGCCAGGGGCCTGCCCGCGCGGCCCTATTGTCTGGGGGCCCCAGGCCTCCCCTCCGGCTCTCCTTTGGTGTCCTGGTCCGTCTCGGTGAATTATGATGTTTGGTCTTCGTTTCGTCGAATTCCGAGAATATTGCCCGAACAGCCTTTCTGGAACCAAAAACAGTAGAAAACAGGAACTGGCACTGTGGCATCTTGTTAATAGGTTAGTTCCGGAAAATGCATAAATATGACATAAAGTGTGAACAAAACATGTAGGTAATGTCATAAAACTAGCATGGAACATAAGAAATTATAGATACGTTTGAGACGTATCAAGCATCCCCAAGCTTAGTTCCTACTCGCCCTCGAGTAGGTAAACGATAACAATGATAATTTCTTAAGTGACATGCTACCAACATAATCTTGATCAATACTATTGTAAAGCATATGAAGTGAATGAAGTGATAGTAAAGATAATGACTAAACAACCGAATCATATAGCAAAGATTTTCATGAATAGTACTTTCAAGACAAGCATCAATAAGTCTTGCATAAGAGTTAACTCATAAAGCAATAGATTCAAAGTAGAAGGCATTGAAGCAACACAAAGGATGATTAAGTTTCAGCAATTGCTTTCAACTTGTAACATGTATATCTCATGGATAGTTGTCAACATAAAGCAATATAACAAGTGCAATAGGTAAACATGTAAGAATCAATGCACAGTTGACACAAGTGTTTGCTTCTAAGATAGAAGGAATAGGTAAACTGACTCAACAATAAAGTAGAAGATAGGCCCTTCGCAGAGGGAAGCATGGATTACTATTTTTGTGCTAGAGCTTTTCATTTTGAAAACATAGAAGCAATTTTGTCAACGGTAGTAATAAAGCATATGCGTCATGTATAAGATATCCTATAAGTTGCAAGCATCATGCATAGATTACCAATAGTGCTCGCACCTTGTCCTAATTAGCTTGGATTAACATGGATTATCATTGCATACATATGTTTCAACCAAGTGTCACAAAGGGGTACCTCTATGCCGCTCTGTACGAGGTCTAAGGAGAAAGTTCGCATTGGATTTCTCGCTTTTGATTATTCTCAACTTAGACATCCATACCGGGACAACATAGACAACAGATAATGGACTCCTCTTTTAATGCTTAAGCATTCAACAACGGATAATATTCTCATAAGAGATTGAGGATTTGTGTCCAAAGCTGAAACTTCCACCATGATTCATGGCTTTAGTTAGCGGCCCAATGTTCTTCTCTAACAATATGCATACTCAAACCATTTGATCATGAAAATCGCCCTTACTTCAGACAAGACGAACATGCATAGCAAATCACATGATATTCAACAAAGGTAAAAGTTGATGGCGTCCCCAGAAACATGGTTACCGCTCAACAAGCAACTTATTAAGAAATAAGATACATAAGTACATATTCTTCACCACAATAGTTTTTAAGGCTATTTTCCCATGAGCTATGTATTGTAAAGGTAAAGAATAGAATTTTAAAGGTAGCACTCAAGTAATGTACTTTGGAATGGCAGAGAAATACCATGTGGTAGGTAGGTATGGTGGACACAGATGGCATAGTTTTTGGCTCAAGGATTTGGATGCACGAGAAGAATTCCTCTCAATACAAGGCTAGGCTAGCAAGGTTGTTTGAAGCAAACTCAAGTATAAAACGGTGCAGACAAGACTCACATATGAACATATTGTAAGCATTATAAGACTTTACATCGTCTTCCTTGTTGTTCAAACACCTTAACCGAGAAAATATCTAGACTCTAGAGAACAATCATGCAAACCAAATTTTAACAAGCTCTATGTAGTTCTTCATTAATGGGTACAAAGTACATGATGCAAGAGCTTAAACATGATCTATATGAGCACAACAATTGCCAAGTATCAAATTATTCAAGACATTATACCAATTACCACATGAAGCATTTTCTGTTTCCAACCAAATAACAATTAACGAAGCAGTTTTCAACCTTCGCCATGAACATTAAAAGTAAAGCTAAGAACACATGTGTTCATACGCAACAGCGGAGCGTGTCTCTCTCCCACACAAGCATGAATTTATTCAAACAAAACAAAAACAAACAGACGCTCCAAGTAAAGTACATAAGATGTGACCGAATAAAAATATAGTTTCACTAGAGGAACCTGATAATGTTGTCGATGAAGAAGGGGATGCCTTGGGCATCCCCAAGCTTAGATGCTTGAGTCTTCTTGAAATATGCAGGGATGAACCACGGGGGCATCCCCAAGCTTAGACTTTTCACTCTTCTTGATCATATTGTATCATCCTCCTCTCTTGATCCTTGAAAACTTCCTCCACACTAAACTCAAAACAAACTCATTAGAGGGTTATTGCATAATTGAAAATTCATATATTCAGAGGTGACATAATCATTCTTAACACTTCTGGACATTGCACAAAGCTACTGAAAGTTAATGGAACAAAGAAATCCATCGAACATAGCAAAACAGGCAATGCGAAATAAAAGGCAGAATCTGTCAAAACAGAACAGTCCGTAAATACGAATTTTTCAGGGGCACTTAACTTGCTCAGATGAAAATGCTCAAATTGAATGAAAGTTGCGTACATATCTGAGGATCACACACGTAAATTTGCAGATTTTTCTGAGTTACCTACAGAGAATTCTGCCCAGATTCGTGACAGCAAGAAATCTGTTTCTGCGCAGTAATCCAAATCTAGTATTGACTTTACTATCAAAGACTTTACTTGGCAGAACAATGCAATAAAATAAAGATAAGGAGATGTTGCTACAGTAGTAACAACTTCCAAGACTCAAATATAAAACAAAAGTGCTGTAGTAAAATGATGGGTTTGTAGGGATTCGTTGCATAGAAAACAAAAAATTTCCTACCGCGAGAACGCAATCCAAGCCAAGATGCAATCTAGAAGACGGGAGCAACGAGGGGATGATCAAGACTCACCCTTGAAGATTTCCGAAGCCTATAAGAGTAGGCTCTTATTTCTGCGGTAGACGATCACTTGCCGCTTGCAAAAGCGCGTAGAAGATCTTGATCACGGTGCCACGATCGGGCAGCACCTCCGTACTCGGTCACACGTTCGGTGTTGATGACGACGTCCTTCTCC
>NC_061509.1:85373463-85388790 GCF_022539505.1 Lolium rigidum
GTGGACCCCACATACTAAATGGGCCGGCCCTTCAACGGAAAGTGGGACCCACTTGTGTTTTTGGCCGGGCCCACTATCTTGCTTGGGCCGGCCCACTTGCTATATGGTGGACCCCACATACTAAATGGGCCGGACCTTTAACGGAAAGTGGGACCCACACTGTGTTTTTGGCCCGACCCACTATCTTGTTGGGCCGGCCCACTTGCTATATGGTGGACCCCACCTACTAAATGGGCCGGCCCTTTAGCTGGAAATTGGGACCCACTGTGTTTTTGGCCGGCCCACTATCTTGTTGGGCCGGCCCACTTACTATATGGTGGACCCCACATACTAAATGGGTCGGCCCTTTAACGGGAAAGTGGGACCCACCGTGTTTTTGGCCGGCCCACTTTCTTGTTGGGCCGGCCCATTTGATCTATTGTGGACCCCACGTACAAAATGGGCCGGCCGGATAGCGAGAAAGTGGGACCCACATGCTAATTGGGTCGGCCCAATAACTTCTTGGGCCGGCCCGATTGTTTTAAGGTGGACCCCACTAGGTAAATGGGTCGGCCCGATAACGGGAAAGTGGGTCCCACGTGTCTTGTGGGCCGGCCCTTTTGCCTGTTGACCGAGTCAAACGAGTGCATTCGGCCGGCCCACATACTTAGTGGGCCGGCCCATTAAAGTTTTGACCGATCAACCTTAGAGGTTAGGCCGGCCCACGTAACTAATGGACCAGCCCGGCTATATAGTTGACCAGGTCAAACTAAGTCAGCTGGCCCGGCCCGCAAACTTAATGGGCCGGCCCGCTTAAGACGTGGCCGAGCCACGTGTGGGCCTACCACCTACCACGGGGTTTCGGCCGGTTAACGCCGTTACGCGCCGGTTAACGGCGTACGCCACGTGGCGGTTGCATGACGTCGGCCAGTCAACGGGCTCCCGGAAACATTTGCGCAACGGTCCGATTTTCCGTGGCGGAAGGGCGCCCAAGCGCGACGGACCGAAAAAATCGTCGTAGGACTTTGCCTGACGCAGTTTCCACAACAGAACCCATATCGTCGGGTTAGGCCCATAGGCGACGAAAAATACCCCTTTTCTTGTAGTGCAATGTATGCCCAGAGCTTCGTAGTATTTGTCCAGAGCTGAATATAACAGATACATGAGCAATCCATGCATATGACTTTCATATATTGCCCAGATTTGCAATATGAGCAAATATCAAACATGTCCAGAACTATGTTATTTTTGCCCAGATTTGATATATAAGATAATATTGGGTAGTTCTTGCACATAACTGTCATTTTTTGCACAGATTTGCACTAAACAAATCAGACTGATTGAATAGTGGAAAAAATATAGTACATATGACTTGTTCAACAAGCACTGATAATGGCAGCAAAATGAGTACTACATCAGTACCAAACATAGAAAATATAACAAGTTTGACTTGGCACTTTCAAACATCACTGCACTAAACAAAATATGGAATAACTAAAACCAGTAGTCTTGACATGATAAAACGCTGAACTACAACATGAGTATATATAGTTTGCCTTGAGCTAACTTAGACATGATTCTTTTAATACAACACTTCCACTTCCAGTTAATAATGTCCCCATGCCTTGCAGCGCGCCAACGTACGGGCAGAAAAAACAAAACTTTGGACAATAAAGAATTCATCAACCTAATAATGTCAGAATAAAACCATTGGATATAACATTATACTCATATTTCAAAACCTCGCATAGCTTCAATGTATAGTGTCTTAACACTGGTTTTCACACTGTAAAAAGGCCAATACAACATCATTTCTATGGAAGAAGAAAGTCTTGTGAATCAAGTTTCTATATTCTAGATCAAAAACTCACAAATCTTTTGGACCAACTTCTGCAAAATTGTAAAGATAAATGAAATGAAAAAATAAATTTAGCAATTATGTTCTGTTGGTATAAATACACAGTACAAAGCACAATTGGAGCCTTTGATTCAGGATACCACGGTTATATAATACACTATATAAAAGCTGATCAGTTCAACGCATCTTATGTTAGTTTAGACACTGTAGATCGCTAATTTATCTCCAACCGTCAGGTGACGCGTGCCCTTCACCTTGAAGTCTCACCGTAATTTCTGTCTCTATATTTTTTTTCCCTTGCTGATTTAATGCTGAAGTTTACCGGTTGATAGAGCAATTCTCGTGTGAGAGATCGGTTCGGCTACTCTTCATCCGGTTTCCCTCCCCGTATTTCTTCAATTGGAACCGGTGTCCCCAAGATCCTCACACGTGACACGTTCGCACCGCTCATTGGGTTTCTGGAAAAATCTCAAGCTTCCCACACCTTTCGTGAACTCAATCCCTTTCCTATGGTCAAACTGACCGAGGTAGACAGGTGTTGCGCCGGCCTCCTCTCCCTCTCTCACTAGCGCTATCCCCAGAACCCCACCTCTCTCTCCCTGGTCGCGGTGGAGGCGGGTGCGCTCGAGGTTGCCGGCCCTGCATCGCGCTCGGATGCCCCATGGCCGTTGCGGTCGATCTGGGTCTCGGCCTTGACTTTGAGGCTGCCGACGCGTTCTTCGTGTCGGATCTCAGCCTTCGCAGCCTGCTCTGCATTATTCTGCATACCCACGGGATCGGGAGCGACTGAGTTGGCTCGCCAGGGAGTTGTCGCCCGCCCCGCGCCCGGTGGCAGCGACACCCAATGGAGGTCTTGCCCGCCCCGCGCCTAGCGGCTGAAGCACCTGACAGAGTTCTCGCCCGTCCCATGCCCAGTGGTAGAAGCACCTAGCGGGACTCTCGCTCCGTCCCGCCCCCGGCGACAGCAGCAGGCGGAGGACCCGCAGCTCTGCCCGGTCCCGAACTGGGTCGCCTCATACTTCAAGTCCGGACCAAAGATTGAGGTCCTCTGGCGCTGTCTTGGAGCTTCAGGTGCCGGAGATTTCCGGATGACGGCGGGTGGCCCAGGGAATCCGCACCGTACTGGGGCTGCGGCGGGACGAAACAAAGGGAGTGGAGTGGCATGGGGTTCCGCGGCGGCGCAGGAAGGACGCGCATAACGATCTGGATGCGGCGTCGCTTGGAAGGGGGCAGCGGGAAGGGAGGTGTGGAAGGACGACCTGTCGCTGCCTGGCAAAAGGATCCCCTCGGGTCGCAGTTCAGCGGTGCTCTCTCCTCTCTCCTACTCGGCCTCTTTGGATCATCCCGTGCTCTCTCTGCTCCAGCCAATAGTTCTACCTACGATTACCTCCGCTGTTCGCCTGTGCATCGTGTGCCGTTTTACCTAGGCCCCTTCAACCCCTCTTCTGGCGCTCCCCCTCTACCTCCTCATGGACTGTACAGGTCCACCATGTTTGCAGAAACTGTGAGGAAGTGGAGGGAGGACTGGTCAACCAATTTCAGATTCTGTCATGTGTTTCGATTTTGTGGGGGAGTACCCAGCTTACGATTTTGGTCTTATGATTTGGTGTGTCAATGCGGGGATTGAAACCTATATGTGTGTGTTGAACTGGAATGAGGAACAAACGTCGTTCGCTGCCAACTCATAATTGGTGAGTTCCTCTCACTCCTTGGATTCATTTGTTTATGGTATGCACATCTAGGTTAAGATATGTTGTGTATCTCACCTCTTGATTTTTTTTCGGAATGTCTCACCTCTTGATGTGACCTTAGTTTCACCTATAAGTCTGAATCTATGAACTATTTCAACTTAATAACTCGGAATCCATTATTTGCGGGGATTGTACTGTAAGTACATAATCAGACACGTCCCTTCTGGAAGTATGTATATCTGATCTCTTGATTGAATTTCTTCACTGTTATTCCTTACAGCAATGCTGGGGGCTTTCAAAATATCCAGCTGATTGATCACTTTGTGATTATACAATTCGGAGGCAAATACTGATTATGCGATACATGAGAGCTCCTAATTTGATCTTCTGCAGACATAGTACGCCGTGATTTCCTTTTGTATCTATGATCTCATCCTGTGGCAGAAGGGAGATTGGCTTCATTTTTGTTGTGGGTTGTTGTATTTAATTATGGATTTTTTGGGGTATTGAAAATCATACTTATGAGCAAATAGCTAGAACTATAGTTCCCCTGGGTGTCTTAACAAGTAAATGATTGAGAGCATAATCATATATCAATTCAGATCAAAAGTGCTAGATCAATGAATGCATGCTTAACATGTGAGTCCTGTATTCTGTTTATGGGTTCCTCTTCTATTCTGAGCAAGCTTTCTATTTCCATGGATCATTTATAAATTTAGAATTGAGACAGATGCTTATTTTGCCAAAAGTTTGGTTGTTGTTGTGTTGTTCTGTCGATTGTTGACTGTGCCATTCGTTGAAATATCCTGTTCTGCTTGGTATCCAATCTCAAAAAAATCATTGTTGGAGGACCCTGAGGTGTACCTCGAGCAACATACAGCTATGGATGGTATGGTTATATGCTTTCGAGAAGTTACCCACTGATTTGTGCACACACTTTCAGTTTACCTTCGCGTTTACGTGTGATCATTCATGTTTGGAATTTTGGCATCAGGGGTGTTCTAATTTTCTCATGCTAAAAGAAGAGAGACTCAGCCTTCATGTTTGCAGTTCACTAACTTAATTCTTTTCTGTTTATTTGGAGCGACAAATACATTATCACTTTGTAGATCCAGTTTTGTAACTGTGAGAAAGGTGTGTCTCCTTCTGGTTCACCCTCAGACGTGGCACCGGAGCCATACTCTGTAGGACGCTGACTATGCTATCACTTAAGGTGGTACTGGTTTCTTTTTCTTCCTTGCATGTTATTGTGTTTGGTGGTGTTGTTGTTCTGCCAGACTTAATGTGAATCTCCATATTAACTGCTGACTTTCTGGATTATGTCACGCCAGTTGCTGTTGATTGCGTTTGCTGGTCGTTCTTTGGTGGGTACTTCTACTGGGTTACCGTCGGTCGGCCCCGTCATTTTTTAGAGGGCACCTCTTCGGAGCCTCGGCCAGGTTTGTTCCTTATGTAGGTACTTTGTTATTTTGTTTTGTTTCTTCTGATTTGCTTGCCTTTTGCAGGTCTTTGCGGGGGTGTTTTGCAGATGTAACCTCTTCATCTTTTTGCCAATGAATTTGCCTCTTTGGCTTGGTGGTGTCCTTTCGAACACGGTTTTCCAGCCGATGTATATGGACATAGTACTTGGCTCCCTGTCCTATTGTTGCATTCTTCTTGACAGCATTCTACTTGGCATTCTTCTTACATGGGCATCTCAAGAATATCATCAACAAACGGGTTAAATTTACTTGCAGTCGATGAAAATGGTGCACCCGCTACTGTGCAGAAATATTTCATATGAGGATGTACTTGGCCATCCGTAGAGGTACACCTGAAGCCTACAACCACACGCATATATATTGGAATGCCAGTACTTTCTGATGCTTGCATCCTGATAACTGATATCAATTTATGTTTCTTTATCTACAGAGCATGTTTTGCATCAAAAGAATCAGCTGTGCTGGGTATTCCTTTTACTGTCTAGACATTTTCAAGACCGTGCTTCACCTGTGCCCAGTCGTAATTATGTACCGCTTGTGCAGCGTAGTTTATTTGTTATTTTAAACTGAAGTCTTCTGTAGTAATAACGGCTGCTAGATAAGCTTACCTACCTACGGTTCGATCTGACTCTGGATAACGACAGCTATGTTTCTCCATCGTCACTCTTTTGTTTTCAATTGTTCACTGGTAAGGATCTGATACAAATGATCTAGCTCATCAAATGGTGGTCCTGCTTCAAAATATACAATTATGACACAAAGTATTCTTGATGTAGCCTATATTTTGCATTAAAACTAAATATCTTGGTGAGCTGGCTTGGGCGAATGCTGTGGTATGGATCAAGTCCAACGTGGTTGGCTTAGGAGAAAACCTCTACTCCATTCCACTTGCAAAATCCAAGGAAACGCTCTTCTGGGTAACCTGCTACTTCCAGAATTCGACAAGCCTAATTGTGCATTGGTAAGTAATGCCACTCTGTGTTACTGAGGACTTGCTCCATAACCACGATCGACATGTTGGAGGTAGAGGTGCCGGTGACACTGCAATCTTTTCCTTTCTACAGCTGTATGGCGTTCTATTATGGTCTTCAGCCTCTGCCTTGACCACTTAATGGTGTTTTGGCTTTAGCAGAACCCTAAGTAACGGGATCTTGATGAATATTAGCCCTTTATTTTCACTATGAAGGAATATTCACAATGATCCAAACCGGCAGAACACATATCTTTCATTCTGTGTATCAAAATTACCCCACGGGCGCGGCGTGGCGCCGCGCCAACGTTTCCTAGTATAACCCACTCATAATCAATTAAGAAATTAACCATGACTCCAATCAGTAAACCTACACTGGAACCCTACGTTATCACCAGGAGTGCAAAACTAAAGGAACCTGAGCCATGCACTATCTCATACCTAATAAGCAGAACGGATTGATTGCATGATAGGTACCTGAGCCATGCAGTACTATCTCATACAGTGGTATTTCAGGCCACATGCGCATCAAAAACGGGTATTTTTTTTTATCAAAGCCTTTCTCATTTAGAAGCCCTAACTTGTATGTATATCAGTTTCACAAAAAAGATAAATTGTATCTATTTTTTCAGCAATATAGTTCTTATCTGCGTTTAATATGAAAACATGGCCTGAGAAATAGGAATGTAAATTAAGTTCAGAACATTCATAATTCAGTTTCATACCTTGCTCGGCGCTGTCTCCGATGTCATAGAAGCTTCCCGCTATCAGCGCCACTCTCCCATGCCGCCATCACCAACTCAGCCTCCTTCATTTTCTTGCCAAATTAGACCGCGAAAATCACTAATCCTGATAACAGACGGGATGACATGCCAATAATTAATTTATGCTAACTAAGACAGGCATCTTCAAGTATTCAAACATAATCGTCAATGGGTAAAAGTAGAATTACAAATTACGCAAGGGTAAACTATTGGAGATTGTCAACGGAGTATGAATGAATCATCTAGTGAAATTAAAAATATGTTAAGTTCATGCGTTTACCCTTGCGGAAAATATCTTTGTAGGCATAAACATAAACATTTGGTGGTCAGAAAACGCGGAAATCCTTCTCTTAATTTCTCTAGACTGGAACGCTAACTCTAGGTTCAGATCCGGAAGAGTATATACAGATTGCTAAAAAAGCTACTACTTCTATACTTCATCAAAAAATATCTTTCCTGTTCGATATCTAAGCTGTATGTGCGTCAGTACATGCGTTTGTGTATTGTGTTCAGCCAGTGTACAGGCAGGCATTGGTCTGGCATCCGCGACTTGCAGATGTTAAGTTCAGCAATTAGCATGATGCAAACGTAAAAGAACCTATCTTCCAAGCTAATCTATGACAAATAAATTTCCAGTGTCGATTCATCAAATTCTACAAGGACGTGAACCCATCCTGTAACACATTTTTCTTGTGGTTCTTTTACTTCAACATTCTTTTGCCATCCAAACCTCTCGTACAAGGCAGCAAATAGGAGGGAACAAATATGCTTAGGCATGCCTCTGTTATTCTCGTCTGACACTTCCCTTGTGCTGAAATACTGTCATTAATGGTATGCAAGTATATACCAAAACAATCATGCATCAAATGACCAACGGTGGAAACATTGTATATATAGTAGATTCAGATCATGCTGGGATAAATTATGGACATGTATAAGTTTACCTCGGAAGAAAATGCTGAGGTGTGAGACAAACCTTCAAGAATAGGAAAAAGCGGCACTGCAGGAGCAGGGCGTCGATGGGCATCTGGCTGCGCGAGCTAGCCCCGCTTCTCTTCTCCTCCCGCTCGTCCTTCCCTTCTCCCAGCGACGCGGTGACGCCTTCATTGACCAGCTCGCCGCCGCGTGCCTAGCTACGGCTCAGGCATGAACTGCAGAGATAATGTTATGTACACCACGGTCCACGGGCGTCTTGCCGATGAGGTGCCCTCTACGACGAATTGCTCTTGTAAAGGAACATGAAAATGGCCATCATCAGAAAATGCTTTCAACGAAACCGAAGAAGCTGGAAATTTAGTTCTACATTAATTTTATAAATAAGAATTTGTTAGAGGGAATATTTTTTACACATTGTTCCTTTCTTTCTATTTCGATACGGAGGTATGAATGGACAGCAGGACTTAACTGTTAATGAAAATACATGTGCCATGCTATTATTTCAGCAGAAGAGTAACTTATTTCTCGAATATTGATACACAGCTGGACCTGAACGAAGTAATGATCTGCTCTCATCATACTTTGGCTTCTCAAATTCTAAGGATTTCTCTGTAATGAAGCATATATTTGTGTTAATCAATAACATGTTATGGTACAGGTTGCTATCACATAACTAAAGAATCTGGCCAGGGCATAAATGGACGTATTTAGGCACAATGGTCATGATTGCATTTCTTCTAGGGGGAACTAAGAACCCTCTGCTTGCATGTTTCAATGGCTCATTTGCACTAATGGATGGGACTGCAGAAACATTTATGCGACATAGGGTATCATGGACAAACATCTGTACACAGTTCTTGAGAATATAGCAGCAAATTATAGGAGATGGGAGTTACTTTGCTGCGTGTTATGGCATGTAGCGACGCCCAGGAACTCGAACGGTGTCGAGGAGGTCAACCGTTGTGGCACCAGTCCAACGTAGTTTAGATCCTCCACTCGGCAGCCACGCCGACAACAGCAGCTACCCGATCCGCTTCAAACTGCCGTCGGCTATTCTGCTCCTCCGGTGCATCAAAAAATATTGATTAGTTGATTGGGGCAAAAGTGATTCTGAATTGCAGCATGGTCCGAATTTGGAAGTTGGGGAGAAATTCAATCCGTCTCATGGGAGGTGGCTGGGGAGAGGATGGATTGGATCGCCATCTTGAGCAGCCGCATGGTCCGAGGAGATTGCCCCCATCCAGTAGTCGTGGCCGCCCTAGCTTTGTCTCCATCGTGTGCATCGGCGGATCCGACGCAGGAAGCTTGAGCGACCGGTGCCGCCCAAAAGTCCCGATTGCTGGCGCCGCCCCAACCTGGCCCCTGTCCTCCGCGACCCGCGGCTGCACGAGACAGGGAGGGACGGCCTCCTTCTCCACGCTACTGTAGGAACAAGCGGCGGAGGGTGGTCGGCGGCTCGGGTTGTGGAATCCGTGCAGGGGAGGAGGATGACGAGGTGAGGGGCGAGGGTTTCAGTGTTGGAGATATGCCCAAGAGGCAATAATAAATTGGTTATTATATATCTTTATGTTTATGATAAATGTTTATATACCATGCTATAATTGTATTAACCGAAACATTGATACATGTGTGTTATGTAAACAACAAGAAGTCCCTAGTAAGCCTCTTGTATAAATAGCTTGTTGATTAATTGATGATCATCGTTTCATGATCATGAACATTGGATGTTATTAATAACAAGGTTATGTCATTATGTGAATGATGTAATGGACACACCCAATTAAGCGTAGCATAAGATCACGTTATTAAGTTCATTTGCTATAAGCTTTCGATACATAGTTACCTAGTCCTTTCGACCATGAGATCATGTAAATTACTTATACCGGAAGGGTACTTTGATTACATCAAACGTCACTGCGTAAATGGGTGGTTATAAAGGTGGGATTAGGTATCCGGAAAGTATGAGTTGAGGCATATGGATCAACAGTGGGATTTGTCCATTCCGATGACGGATAGATATACTTTGGGCCCTCTCGGTGGAATGTCGTCTAACTAGCTTGCAAGCATATGAATGGTTCATAAGAGACCACATACCACGGTACGAGTAAAGAGTACTTGTCAGAGACGAGGTTGAACAAGGTATCGTGATACCGATGATCAAACCTCGGGCAAGTAATATATCGCGTGACAAAGGGAATCGGTATCGTATGTAAATGGTTCATTCGATCACTAAGTCATCGTTGAATATGTGGGAGCCATTATGGATCTCCAGATCCCGCTATTGGTTATTGGTCGGAGAGAAGTCTCAACCATGTCCGCATAGTTCGCGAACCGTAGGGTGACACACTTAAGGTTTGATGTCGTTTGAGTAGATATGGAATATGGAATGGAGATCGAAGTTTTGTTCGGAGTCTCGGATGGGATCCAGAACATCACGAGGAGTTCTGGAATGGTCCGGAGAATAAGATTCATATATAGGAAGTCATATTCCAAGTTTGGAAATGATCCGGTGCATTTATGGAAGGTTCTAGAAGGTTCTAGAAAAGTCCGGAAGAAAGGCACTATGGAAGGTGGAGTCCCAGAGGGACTCCACATGCTAGGCCGGCCAAACCCTAAGGGGAGGAGTCCCAGGTGGACTCCACCAAGGGTGGCCGGCCACCCCACCCCAAGGAAAGGTGGGAGTCCCACCTTGAGTAGGACTCCCTCCTTGAGTAGGTTTTCCACCAAAGGTAGGTTTTGGTGTTGGGGTCTTATTCGAAGACTTGGACTACAACTCTTGGGGCTTCCACCTATATAAGGAGGAGCAAGGGGAGGGGGCCGGCCACCCCCAAGACCACAAGTTGGCCGCACCCCCTTGGCCGGCGCCCCAAACCCTAGCTGCTCCCCAAACCCTAGCCGCCTCCTCCTCCACCACAACTCCCGCAGTGCATAGGCGAAGCCCTGCCGGAGTTCTCCACCACCACCGCCACCACGCCGTCGTGCTGCCGGGATTCCGAGGAGGATCTACTACTTCTACTGCCCGCTAGAACGGGGAGAAGGACGTTGTCTTCATCAACACCGAACGTGTGACCGAGTACGGAGGTGCTGCCCGATTGTGGCACCGTCAAGATCAAGATCTTCTACGCGCTTTTGCAAGCGGCAAGTGATCGACTACATCCACCCCGAGATCTAATCTCGTTAAGCTTTGCGAATCTTCGAGGGTTAGTCTCTTCATCTCCTCGTTGCTACCGTCTACTAGATTAGATCTTGGCTTGTGTTTCGTTCTTGCGGTAGGAAATTTTTTGGTTTTTATGCTACGAATCCCATCAGTGGTATCAGAGCCGTGTCTATGCATAGATTGGTTGCAGGAGTAGAACACAATTGTTTTGTGGGCGTTGATGCTTTGTTGTCTTTAGTTCGAGTACTTTGCATCTTTGTGGCATAGTGGGATGAAGCGGCTCGGGCTAACTTTACATGACCGCGTTCATGAGATTTGCTCCACGCTCGATATGCAACTTGTATTGCATAAGTGGCTTTGCGGGTGTCTGTCTCTCCTACTATAGTAAAGATCCAATTTACTCTTTCTATTGACAACATTAGTATCACCGTTGTGGTTCATGTTCGTAGGTAGATTGGATCTTATGCGAAAACCCTAAACCACGTAAAATATGCAAACCAAATTAGAACCGTCTAACTTGTTTTTGCAGGGTTTGGTGATGTGATATGGCCATAATGTGATGATGAATATGTATGAGATGATCATTATTGTATTGTGGCAACCGGCAGGAGCCTTATGGTTGTCTTTAAATTTCATGTTGAGTAGTATTTCAAAGAAGTTGTAATAGTTGCTACATGGGAGAACAATCATGAAGACGACGCCATGTACCTTGACGCTACGCCGACGATGATGGAGATCATGCCCGTTGATGATGGAGATCATGTTCGTGCTTTGGAGATGAAGATCAAAGGCGCAAAGACAAAGGGGCCATATCATATCACATATGAATTGCATGTGATGTTAATCCTTTTATGCATCTTATTTTGCTTAGATCGCGACGGTAGCATTATAAGATGATCCCTCTCACTAAATATCAAGATAATAAAGTGTTCATCCTTAGTATGCACCATTGTTAAGACTTGTCGTTTTGAAGCATCTCGTGATGATCGGGTGTGATAGATTCTACATGTGCATACAACGGGTACAAGCCAGTTTTGTACACGCGGGTACTAAGGTTGCCTTGACGAGCCTAGCATGTACAGACATGGTCTCGGAACATGGGATACCGAAAGGTAGAGCATGAGTCATATGATTGATATGATGAACACTTGGGTGTTCGCCATTGAAATTACATCTTGTTCGTGATGATCGGATTTGGTGTGGTGGATTTGGTTCGTGTGATCACTAAGACAATGCGAGGGATATTGTTTTGAGTGGGAGTTCACCTAGTTTTTAATTTTGTTGAATTAAAAACTAGGTGAGCTCCTCATTATTAAGTGCAGTCAAATCCACTGCACCAAATCCCGTCATCAAAATGTGGCTTTCAATAGCGAGCACACAGAAAATTTAAATCATATCAATCATATGACTGTAGTCTCTGTAGAGACCATGTCTAACTACATGCTAAATCCGTCAAAAATCACCCACAACAGCTTGCTGGATTGTATGCACATGTGAAGTCTAAGCTCACACGATCATCACGAGATCTCAAAACGACAAGTCTGCTGTGGTGCATACTAGGATAGTTTACTTATTATGCTGATGACTAATTATTATAATTAAATAAAGCAAAAATAAAATGCATAAAGATTGGCATCACATGCAATTCATATGTGATGATATGGCGATAGCATTAACAAGCCTTCATCTCAAAGCTACGAACATGATCTCCATCATCAGCAGGCATGATCATATGGTGAATCGGCATCAGACCATAAGAGAATCGTCTTCATGATTGTTCTCCATGTAACAACTATTACAACTTCTAATACTATACATGAAATTTAAAGACGACCATAAGGCCACACAATGATCGTCTCATACATATTCATCACATTATAACCATCTAATCACCCAAACTCTCTACCAAAAAAATAGGCAGTTCTACAGGCCCCCCAGTTTGCATATTTTCGTGGTTTAGAGGAGCACAGCATAAATTTACTCGCGAGGCATGAACAACGATGATACTAATGTTGTCAGTGAAGAGTAAATTGGATCTTTACTATGAGTAGGAGAGGCGGTACCGCAAGCCCTTATGCAATACAAGTGCATATGAAAGCGTGGAGTAAATCTCATGAGCAGCTAGATCCATCAAAAGCTCATCCCGCTATGCCACAAAACAGAAGTACTGTTCTGCAAGACAACAAGCATCAGCATACAAAACTGAGTGTGTGTTCTACTCCTGCAACACCAATCTATGCGACCGATACATTCTGCTTGATGAGAACAAACAACACCCAAAAACTTCAAAAAAATTCTAAACATAGAGCGAGCCACAAGCCAGAGTCTGTCTCTAATAATGGGCTGACCAACAACCGAAGAACCATAAAAAAATAAGCGAGATTAGATCAGTGGATGTGTCGATCCTTGCCGCAGCTACTCAAAGCGCGTGTAGAGCGTCTTGATCTTGTGGTGCCCCATCGGCGACACCTCGTGCCGATCTGCGTTCGATGTTGTGATGAAGACAGCTCTCCCCGTTCACAAAACGGGCGATGAGCCGCTCGCAGAGTCGACAGCGTGGGGTTGAGCGCGGCAAGAGGAACAAAACAGCTTTCAGCAAATTGATTTATATATATAGTGAAATTTGAAATTTCACTAATCCCATTTAGAATAAGACTAACACCAAAGCCCTGCCTTTGGTGGAAAACTACTCGAGTCCTCTCAAAATTGGGACTCCCACCTGCTGGGGTGAAGTGGCGGCCTGCGGTAGATCACACAAGACTCTCAAATTTGGCGGAAGCCTATATGAGTCCTGCGGATCCACCCTTCATGGTGCCTAACTAGGACTTTCTAGAACAGCTTCTAGAAACCTTCCGCTAAATACGCCGAGTCATTTCAAACGGGCATAACTTCCTATATAGTCTTATTCTCCGGACCGTTCGAACTCGTGATGTTCGGATACAAAATCAGACAGAACAACCATTCCGTGATTCAAAATCTACTCAGCGACATCAGAAACTTTACAAGTGTCACCTAGACCGCCCGACTCCCTCTTTCGAACATGGTTGCCGTGTGGCCAATGAAAAGCGATCTGATGCGGGTGTAACAACTTCCACCTATTCAACGATGACTTGAGTGTCGAGATAGTGTTACATCGATCCGTTCCCTTGTCCTTGTGATATATCACACAGCAGATGTTTGATCATGTGATATCCGCGACGACAAGTGCTTTACTTTCAAAGGTGGTATGTGATACATGAGCCATTCACGAAACTAGTAAAGACGACATTCATTTCAGAAATTTAAAGCATATAGTCATCGGCCCGTCCATATAATCCTTCAAAGCTTTATTCGGATACTAATCCCACACCTTTATAACCACTTGTTTACTGCTGATGACACGACGATGTAATGAAAGTACCCTCCATTTTCGTGTATAAGTGTACATGATCTCATGGTCGAAGGACTAGGTAACTATGTATCGAAAAGCTTATAACAAATGAACGATGATCTATGCTGAAACAGCCAGATATTGTCACATACATCGATAATGACATAACCTTGTTGTGTGGCATCCAACGTCCATGATCATGAAGCGATGATCATCAATTGGTCAACAAGCTAGTTATACAGGAGCTTACTGATGACTTCTTGTTTACATAACACGCATGTATCAATGTTCGGTTAATACAATTATAGCATGATATAAACTATTTAGCATAAACATAAAGATATATAATAACCAATTTATTATTACTCTTAGATATCTCAACAACTGAAGGCCCTAAGCCCATAAACACAGTCTCCCACGCGCGTTCCCAACGGCGCGACCGTGTTCCTACAGTAAGCGTGGAGAAGAGGCAGTCTCACTGTCTCGATCATAAGCACAGTGCGAAAAACATTACAGCAGTGGCATCTTAGGCGACATAGTCAAACTCAATGCTGTGTCGGATAATATGATGTTTATCAGGCGGCTATTTTAAATTTTCGGACAAATGCGACAGCGTCCATCCGTCTCTCCATGAGGCGGATTAAGCCCAACTTCAAATTAGGACCATGCAATTCCAGAATCACTGCCCCAATCAACTAATCTGATATTTTGATACACCGGAAGCGAGGCTTCGCCCGGCGGCAGACAGTCGGAAACTCTTGTTAATCGGCGTGGCTTTCAGTGGAGATCAAACTACGTTGTTTCGAGGCCTGCCCTGTGACTCGACACCCGTTATTCCTGGGCGTCGCCCGATACCATAACACGCAGCACGTAACTCCCCATCTTCCTATATTTGCTGCTATATTCTCAGAGCTGTGTACAGATGTTTGTCCATGACTCACCTATGTGCATAGGCCCAAGAGTCCCCCAATCCATTAGTGCAAATGAACCATATTAAGCATCTAGCGAGAAAGAGGAATTCTTGGGTCCCCTAGAAAAGCAATCATGACCATTATTATATGTCAGTCATTTGGCCAGGTAGTGTGACAACAACCACCAATACCATAACATGTATTGATTAA
>NC_061509.1:85388890-85582318 GCF_022539505.1 Lolium rigidum
CGGGCCACCAATTGTGAGTCGCCAAAGATTTTTAATCGGGTTGCACCACAAGCCTTCGCCATCTTCATCCCATGTATAAGAGCTTCGTACTCTGCCTCATTGTTAGATGCGTTTGGGAACGTCATCCGTAAGACATACTTTAATTTGTCGCCTTCAGGTGATATCAGTATCACACCTGCTCCAACTCCCTCTAATCTCTTGGACCCGTCGAAGTTCATAGTCCAGGTTCTCGATAGATCTAGTGGTCCCGTATTTTGTAGCTCCATCCACTCTGCGATGAAGTCTGGTAGAATTTGCGACTTTATTGCTTTTCTTTTTTCGTACGTGATATCCCGAGGGGAAAGTTCTATTCCCCAAAGGGAGACACGACCCGTAGCTTCTGGATTGTTTAATATATTGGATAAAGGCGCCTCATTGACCACTATTATCGGATGTGCCGAAAAATAGTGTCGCAACTTTCTTGCTGTTGTAAACACTCCATATGCTAGCTTCTGCACGCGGGTACCGCTGTTTTGAAGGCGATAATACTTCACTGATGAAATATACTGGCCTCTGTACTCCATGGAGTTTTCCTTCTTCCTCCCTTTCAACTACGAGAGCTGTGCTGACCACCTGCGGTGTGGCTGCAATGTACAGCAAGAGGGGTTCCTTCTCCTTGGGCGCCACCAAGATTGGTGGTGTCGAGATTGTGCGCTTGAGATCCTCAAAATCCTTGTCCGCTTCTTCGTTCCATTGAAACTTCTCTCCTTGTTTGATCAACGCGTAGAACGGTAATGCCTTCTCTCCTAGCCTGGCGACGAATCTGCTTAAGGCTGCGACTCGCCCAGTCAACTGTTGTATTTCTTTCAACTTTGTTGGCTTCCTCATCGTTATGATGGCTTGGATTTTCTCTGGATTGGCCTCAATCCCTCTTGCTGATACTAGGAACCCGAGAAGTTCTCCTGCAGGGATGCCGAAAGAGCACTTTGTCGGGTTGAGTTTGAGGCAAAACTTGTCAAGGTTGTCAAAAGTTTCCTTTAAATCCTCGATCAATGTTGTCCCCTTTTTTGATGTTATGACGACATCGTCAATATACACTTTACGTTTTTTCCAATCTGTGTTGCCAAGCATTTCTGCATCATCCGCTGATATGTTGCTCCCGCGTTTTTCAGACCAAAAGGCATTGTTCTCAGCGAGAACACGCCATAAGGTGTTATGAACGCTGTCTTGACTTCGTCGTCTTCTTTTAATCTGATCTGGTTATAACCAGAATATGCGTCCAGGAAGGAAAGACGTTCACATCCTGCCGTAAAGTCGATGATTTGATCGATCCTTGGGAGGGGAAAGTGATCCTTTGGACACTGTTTATTGAGACACGTAAAGTCGACACACATGCGAAGGACTTTCGTGTTTTTCTTCGGGACCAGCACTGGGTTAGCTACCCACGTGGCCTCTGTATGTAGCTCTCTGATAAAACCAGCTTCTATGAGTCGATCAATCTCTGACAGCATGGCTTTGCGGTTTGGTTCCGAAAAACGCCGCAAAGGTTGTTTGATTGGTCTCGCTATTGGATCCAAGTTTAGGTGGTGCTCGGCAAGTTCCCCGGGTACTCCTGGCATGTCAGCCTGGACACCATGCGAAGATTTTCCAGTGCTCACGGAGGAAATCGACGAGCGCGCTTTCCTATGCGAGGTCCATGTCTGTTGCAATGGACGTCGTTTTCTTTGGATCTGTCGGGTGAATCTGCACCTCCTTGGAGTCCTTAGTAGTGTTAAAGGTTGGCTCCCTTAGTGGCCTTCCTGCATCTGGCAACACATCATAATCAGTCGTGAGCCTTGACGCCATATATTCTGCTTGCATCCCGAAGGTTTCTGACAGTCGATGAAAATCCTTGTCGCATTTATCAGCTAACGCGAAACTTCCTTTGACTGTAATTGGTCCCTTAGGTCCAGGTAGCCTCCATAACAGGTACGTGTAATGTGGTACCTCCATAAACCTAGCATATGCTGGTCGTCCCAACAAAGCGTGATATTGCGACGGGAAATCCACAACTTCGAACTCGAGCTTTTCTATCCTGTAGTTTTCTCGGGTCCCAAACTGAATATCGAGATTGATCCTTCCCAATGGATAACTCGGCTTCTCTGGTGTAATTCCATGGAAACGTGTGTCAGTTGGTTTTAGATTTGCCAGGGATATGTTCATCTTCCTTAGTGTATCCGCATACATAAGGTTTAGACTGCTGCCTCCATCTATGAAAACTCGAGATACGTCGAATCCTGCGATCACCGCTGGTAAAGTAAGTGCTGACTGCCCTGGTCGAGGAACTTGCTGCGGGTGATCCGCAATTGTGAAGCCAATGTCTTGCCCCGACCAATTTAAGTATTCTATCGTTGGTGGAGGCATCTTCTCTGCCATGAACACTTGCCGCGAGATTACTTTCTGAGCCCTATTAGATGGCCTAGCTTTCTGAATCATCGAGACCGCGCCATTGGAGTTAGGATCAACATATGGAGGTGGGTGTGGTGCTGCCGCTATTCTGAGCTGGTGTCGATTTTCGTCCGTGATCGCGGGAGGAGGTGGTAGGTGGATCTCACTCCTGGGCCCCTAGGGGTTTCTATTTGTGGCTTGAGCATTGGCTAGCCCTGCAACCCGCAACATTGCTTGAAAATTGCGACAGTCCTTCTGCAGATGTCCTGACTGCCTTTTCCCATTATTGTCGAGATAGAAATGCATCTGGCATGGCCCATTCATCATATCCTCGGGAGTTACAAAAGGTCTCTGAAACCTTGATCCACTATTTTGCCTGTTGTTTCGAGAGTCATCTCTATTGTCGCCTCGCTGCTCGTTACTCCTTTGATATTCATCTCTATTGTTTCCTCCAGTGTTTCCCCGAAAACCAGCCGATATTTGGCCAGGAGCATCGTAACTCGAGAATTGTCGAGAAAACCGTCTTCTATTTTGAAAATTCCGACTACGGTCCTCTTCCGGTGACCTGTGTCGCTTATTATGAATAGCATCTTCTCCGTCTGCCCATCTGTTTGCAATCTCCATCAATGCTGACACTGTCCTTGGGTTGGTTCTCCCCAAGTCTTCGACAAAATCTCCTCGTCGAATTCCTGCCACGAATGCATCTATTGCTCTCTTGTCAGATATATTCTCTGCCGAGTTTTTGATGATGTTCCACCTTTGGATGTATTTTCTCATTGATTCATCATGCTTTTGTCGACACGATCTCAACTCTTCTAGTGATGCCGGTTTTTTGCAGGTTGATCGGAAGTTTTTGACAAACACATCCTCAAAACTATCCCAGCTGTCGATGGATCCTGGGGGAAGTTTCTTGATCCAAGATCTTGTAGCACCGCTCAGGTGTATTTGAATACTTTGCATGGCTATTGCTCTGGTGCCACCTATCAGTTTCACCGTCTAAAGGTAATCGACGAGCCAATCCTCGGGATCTTGCTGGCCATCGAATTTTTTGAAATTGTCTGGTAACTTGAATCCTGACGGGACTCGAGTTTTTTGAACCCGTCGCATAAAACACGGGAGTCCACACATATCTTCTTCAGCAACTTCTGGTGACTGCCGATGTTCCCTTCTATCTTGTCGCGCTCTATCCACCCTGGCCTGAGTCGCTATATCTCTGACACCACTTGCTCTCGGTGGATCTTGCACTGCTGCGGTAGGTCGCGGACTATTTTGCCTTGCAGTTCCTTCGGGAGGTGTAGCTGCGAACGCTGCTCCCATGGCTCCACATCCTGCCATGGCCATGTTATACAACGCTTCTCTTGGATCTCCGGGAGGTGTCCTGGACGCTAGGATGAAAGCTTGCGTTGCCATGTATCCCGCTTCTGGTGTTTTTGGAATAATATTCCCTCTCGTGTCGATTGACATGAAAGATATATCGAGGTTTTGAACTAAATTTTCTCTATCGGCTTCAGGTATATTTTGCAGCCAAGATCTTGCTCTCCTTCGAGCTTCCCTATGACTATCTCCCGAAGTTCTTGAATTTCGGCTTTGCTCTGCCCTTCGCCTGCTTGACGCAGAAGCGGCTTCCTGCCTCTTGTCTAGCTCGATTTTCTGCTTCTCGAGCTCCCTCCTGGTACGTGCAAGCCTATATTGATATGCTTGTAACTCCGCAGGTGTCGCCGTAATGGTCATTGGTTCTGTACCATCAATAGCTCTTGCGACTCGATCCCATACTGCTTGCGGAAATTGCACCATCTCTCGTGTTCCTGGACCGATATATTTTGTTCCCAAACCTCGCGTGAGATCTGCAGGATCAACGTACGGATTTCCCGCATCGTCGAAATTTTCTAACGTCTCCTCCGCTGGGCGACTTGATTCTCCAATTACGTAGATCTGATGATATTTTGGATTCTGAACTTTGTCGGGTTTGGTGACACCATCATTGAGATTGGTGAAGACCTTTCCAACAGTAGTGGATCTGTCGACGAAGGTGAAGCTGTCGATGTTGCTCGAGTCATCGCTTATATCGGAGTCCGCAGATGACTAAAAAAGACATGTCGCTGAAGATCTTGGTGAGTTTTTCGCTTGCCCTGGTGCTGATGAAGCGTGGCGACGAAATCTCCTCTTCGCCTGACTCAGTTGACGATGTTGAATCCGAAGAATCGGAATCGACCGCCGATAATCCCGACGAGACCGGAATTTCGAGACGATACGATCCTTCCTTCTCGACGCTAAATTGGAACTCACCAAACGTCATCTCCATAGGCTCCTCCAGATACGCATATGCATCCAAACGGGAGGGCGGGTGAGGAACAAAATCGACTAGACCAGTTTCGATCTGTTTACCTCTATCCAAAGCGTTGCTTGCGGTTGATGAAGTCGACGATCTTGAACGTGCCATCGAGATCAGCTCCTTGTCGCCTCTAGATCCCACAGACGGCGCCAATTGACAAGGTATCAACTTGTCAATGCCTACGTATTGTAGACTAGGGTTTCGTTGGATGTAGAGGGCAAGTAGATCTCGAAGGTTTCAGCCGAAAAGTACTCGACGGTTAAGAAACTAGGGTTATGTTGATAATAGATTCGATCATATCTTTGTCCCTCGACTCCCCCTTATATAGGAGGCGGAGCCGAGGGATTCGTAATACACAAGTTACAGAGTCCGGGAGGGTTTCCAACCCGTCCCGCAAGATTACAAGTAGTACTTCCTAATACAACTCTAGCTTTCCTTAATAATAACTTAGGCTTCCGATTCTTCTTATTCTTCGAGCCGTGGGCCTTCAGTAAACCCCGGGTACCATCTTCGGCAGGCCCATTGGGGATGCCTATGTCACCAATCATGCAAACCAAATTTCAACAAGCTCTACGGTAGTTCTCCACTAATAGATTTAAACTACATGATGCAAAAACTTAAACATGAACCACGGGGGCATCCCCAAGCTTAGATTTTTCACTCTTCTTGATCATATCATATCATCCTCCTCTGTTGATCCTTGAAAACTTCCTTCACACCAAACTCAAAGCAATCTCATTAGAGGGTCAGTGCATAATCAAAAATTCACATGTTCAGTAAGGACACAATCATTCCCAACACTTCTGGACATTACCCAAGGCTACTGAAATTTAATGGAGCAAAGAAATTCACTCAAACACAGTAAAAGAGGCAATGCGAAATAAAAGGCAGAATCTGTCAAAACAGAGCAGTCCGTAAATACGAATTTTTTCAAGGCACTTAACATGCTCAGATGGAAAAGCTCCAGTTGAATGAAAGTTGCGTACATATCGGAGGATTACTCATGAATTGTTTCAGGATTTTACGAGTTTTCTACAGAGAGAAAAACTCAAATTCGTGACAGCTAAAAATCTGTTTCTGCGCAGAAATCCAAATCTAGTATCAACTTTCTATCAAAGACTTTACTTGGTACAACAATGCAATAAAATAAAGATACAAAGGTATTGCTACAGTAGTAACAAGCACCTTGACTCAAATATAAAACAAAAATTGCAGAAATAAAATAATGGGTTGTCTCCCATAAGCGCTTTTCTTTAACGCCTTTCAGCTAGGCGCAGAAAGTGAAAATCAAGTAACATCAAGAGAAGAAGCATCAACATCATAATTTGTTCTAATAATAGAATCAAAAGGCATCTTCATTCTCTTTCTAGGTAAGTGTTCCATACCTTTCTTAAGAGGGAATTGATATTTAATATTTCCTTCTTTCATATCAATAATAGCACCAACGGTTCGAAGAAAGGGTCTTCCCAAAACAATAGGACAAGATGCATTGCATTCAATATCCAAAACAACAAAATCAACGGGGACAAGGTTATTGTTAACCGTAATGTGAACATTATCAATTCTCCCCAAAGGTTTCTTTATAGAATTATCAGCAAGATTAACATCCAAATAATAGTATTCCAGAGGTGGCAAGTCAAGCATATCATAAAGTTTCTTAGGCATAATAGAAATACTTGCACCAAGATCACATAAAGCATTACAATCAAAATCATTGACCTTCATTTTAATGATGGGTTCCCAACCATCTTCCAACTTCCTAGGAATAGAATCTTCAAGTTTTAATTCCTCTTCCCTAGCTTTAATGAGAGCATTTGTAATATGTTTTGTAAAGGCCAAGTTTATAGCACTAGCATTAGGACTTCTAGCAAGTTTTTGCAAGAACTTAATAACTTCAGAAATATGAAAATTATCAAAATCAAAACCATTATGATCTAAAGCAATGGGACCATTGTCCCCAACACTTTGAAAAATTTCAGCACTTTTATCACAAACAGTTTCAGCAGTTTCAGGCAATTTTGCATGCTTTGTAGTAGAAGTAGAAACATTGCCAACACCAATTATTTTACCATTGATAGTAGGAGGTTTAGCAACATGTGAAGCATCAACATTACTAGTGGTGGTAATAGTCCAAACTCTAGCTATATTATTCTCTTTAGCAAGTTTTTCTTCTCTTTCCCACCTAGCATGCAATTCAGCCAACATTCTAATATTATCATTAATTCGAACTTGGATAGCATTTGCTGTAGCAAATGACTTAGTATCTTTAACTTCATTAGGCATAACTTTCAGTTTCAAAATATCAACATCAAGAGCAAGACTATCAACCTTAGAAGCAAGAACATCAATTTTACCAAACTTTTCCTCAACAGATTTGTTAAAAGCAGTTTGTGTACTAATAAATTCTTTAAGCATGACTTCAAGATTAGAGGGTACACTCCTACTATTGTTGTAAGAATTACCATAAGAATTACCACTATTAGAAGGATATGGCCTATATTTGTTACCAAAATTATTCCTATAAGCATTGTTGTTGAAATTATTATTTTTAATGAAGTTCACATCAACATGCTCTTCTTGAGCAACCAATGAAGCTAAAGGAACATTATTAGGATCAACATGAGATTTACCATTAACAAGCATAGACATAATAACATCAATCTTATCACTCAAAGAAGAGGTTTCTTCAACAGAATTTACCTTCTTACCTTGGGGAGTTCTTTCAGTGTGCCATTCAGAGTAGTTGATCATCATATCATCAGGAAGCTTTGTTGCAGCACCCAAAGTA
Organism: Lolium rigidum; assembly: GCF_022539505.1. Taxonomy (NCBI): domain Eukaryota; kingdom Viridiplantae; phylum Streptophyta; class Magnoliopsida; order Poales; family Poaceae; genus Lolium; species Lolium rigidum. Next base: position 85,396,417 of record NC_061509.1, read on the forward strand.
ATGGACATAAAAGTACCTCCAGCAGCTGAATCCAATAGGTTCCTTGAAGAAAAATTTAATCCTACATAAAAGGTTTGGATGATCATCCAAGTAGTTAGTCCATGGGTAGTGTAATTCTTTACCAAAGATTTCATTCTCTCCCATGCTTGGGCAACATGTTCATTATCCAATTGCTTAAAATTCATAATGCTACTTCTCAAAGATATAATTTTAGCAGGAGGATAATATTTTCCAATGAAAGCATCTTTACATTTAGTTCATGAACTAATACTATTTTTAAGCAAAGATAGCAACCAATCTTTAGCTCTTCCTCTCAAGGAGAAAGGAAACAATTTCAGTTTTATAATATCCCCATCTATACCCTTATACTTTTGCATTTCACAAAGTTCAACAAAATTATTAAGATGGGCAGCAGCATCATCAGTACTAACACCAGAAAATTGCTCTCTCATAACAAGATTTAGTAAAGCAGGTTTAATTTCATAAAACTCTGCTGTAGTAGCAGGTGGTGCAATAGGAGTGCATATGAAATCATTATTATTTGTGCTAGTGAAGTCACACAACTTAGTGTTCTCAGGAGTATTCATTTTAGCAATAATAAAGCAAAACCGAATTAAATAAAGTAAAGCAAGTAACTAATTTTTTTTGTGTTTTTGATATAAAGAAAGCAAACAAGACAGAATATAAAATAAAGCAAGACAATAAACAAAGTAAAGAGATTAGGTGTGAGAGACTCCCCTTGCAACGTGTCTTGATCTCCCCGGCAACAGCGCCAGAAAAGTAGCTGCTTGTGACGGTAAAGCACACGTCCGTTGGGAACCCCAAGAGGAAGGTATGATGAGTACAGCAACGAGTTTTCCCTCAGTAAGAAACCAAGGTTATCGAACCAGTAGGAGATAAAGATCACGTGAAGGTTGTTGGTGAAGGAGTGTATTGCGGCGCAACACCAGGGATTCCGGTGCCAACGTGGAACCTGCACAACACAATCAAACTACTTTGCCCCAACTTAACAGTGAGGTTGTCAATCTCACCGGCTTGCTGAAAACAAAGGATTAAACGTATGGTGTGGAGAATGATGTTTGATTGCAGAAAACAAAAGAGAACAATGATTGCAGTAGGTTGTATTTCAGATGTAAAAGAATGGATCGGGGTTCACAGTTCACTAGTGGTGTCTCTCCAATAAGATAAATAACATGTTGGGTGAACAAATTAAAGTTGGGCAATTGACAAATAGAGAGGGCATAACAATGCACATACATATCATGATGACTACTATGAGATTTACTTAGGGCATTACGACAAAGAACATAGACCGCCATCCAGCATGCATCTATGCCTAAAAAGTCCACCTTCGAGTTAGCATCCGCACCCCTTCCAGTATTAAGTTACAAACAACAGACAATTGCATTAAGTACTGTGCGTAATGTAAACAATACAAATATCCTTAGACAAAGCATTGATGTTTTATCCCTAGTGGCAACAGCATATCCACAACCTTAGGGGTTGTTGTCACTCCCCTAGATTCAATGGAGACATGAACCCACTATCTAGCATAAATACTCCCTCTTGGGGTTACAAGTATCAACTTGGCCAGAGCCTCTACTAGCAACGGAGAGCATGCAAGATCATAAATAACATATATGTGATAGATCAATAATCAACTTGACATAGTATTCCATATTCATCGGATCCCAACAAACACAACACGTAGCATTACAAATAGATGATCTTGATCATGATAGGCAGCTCACAAGATCTAAACATGATGGCACAAGAGGAGAAGACAACCATCTAGCTATCGCTATGGACCCATAGTCCAAGGATGAACTACTCACGCATCAGTCCGGAGGCGGGCATGGTGATGTAGATCCCTCCGGTGATGATTCCCCTCTCGGCGAGGTGCCGGAGGAGATCTTCTGAACCCCCCGAGATAGGGTTGATGGCGGCGGCGTCTCTGGAACTGTTCTCGTATTTTGGCTCTCGGTGTTAGGGTTTTCGGGGACAAAGGAATAAATAGGCGAAGGGGCAGAGTCGGGGGGGCCAGGGTGCTCCCTCCCCACATCACGGCGCGGGGGCCCCACTGCCGCGCCGCCCTATGGTGTGGGCCCCCTGCTGGCCTTCCTCGACTCTTCTTCGGACTTCTGGAACACTCCGTGGAAAATAGGGCCGTGGGCTTTTGTTTCGTCCAATTCCGAGAATATTTGTAAACTAGCTTTTCTGAAATCAAAAATAGCAGAAAACAGGAACTGGCACTGTCGCATCTTGTTAATAGGTTAGTCCCAGAAAATGCATAAAAACATTATAAAGTATGAGTAAAACATGTAGGTATTGTCATAAAACTAGCATGAAACATAAGAAATTATAGATACGTTGGAGACGTATCAAGAGAGCGTATAACCGTGCCAAATTGTATATAAACATAAGCAAAACATGTGACAAGGGTGCGAGACACACAAGAACTCGTATGCCGCAATGGAAAAGACCAATAGAAGTGGGAGTAATCATCGACAATAACGAGGTAATATCGAAAACCAGATGAACTTATTATTGGTGACGTCCATAGATCACAATGTATCAAATCAAACTTGGCACTAGACGCAGAAGTAGACGAACTAAATGGCAAGCACACATGTTTGCCAAGTTGACATGCATGACAAACGAAGGGGCGCCTAAATTTAATACATTGTATTAAAGAAAATCTCCGAAGGGTGGACATGGCGTCATGACCAGGATGACCAAGCCGTTGATGCCAGAGGTCAACAGTGGCAGAAGTGGCGGGCATGGCGGTGGGCGGCGCACGATGAGGGGTGCCGGGAAACGTGTTGAGATCCCCTTCACAATTGCAGCGAAGGATCACGCGACGAGTCTCCAGGACCTTCACAAAAAAACCAAGAGCTTCAAACTCAACAGAACAGTAGTTGTCACGAGTAAATTTGTGAATAGACAGAAGATTGCGAATTAAGTGTGGAACTAGAAGGACATGGTTGAGTTTGAAATATGACCAGAGGGAGAACGAAACGATGTGTGACCCAATGACGATATGGGCACGGTGGTGCCATTGCCAATGGTGACACAATGAGGCCAGGAAAGAGGGACGGAGAATAAGTTTTTACCCCCGTCGTTGGTCGTGTGAGAAGTAGCCCTGGAGTCCATGACCTAGCCACCATGCTAGTAGAGGGTGTTGAGGGTGGCGATGTGGCCGGCGTTGTCCCAGGCAGGCGAGGTGGAGGATGAGAGCGCCAACTGGTAGAGGGGCGCCGTGGTGGTTGTGTAGGCCAGCGGGCGGGGACCCAGGATCCTGGCGCCAGAGGGGGGCGCCACTGCCCTGCACCCGATGGAGCACGCCATTGCCCCGCACCAGGGGAGAAGCAGACCCATGGGCCTGTTGGAGCCAGGGACGGAGCGGCACCCTTCTACTTGGTATTCTGCTTGCGAGGGCGGTCGGAGTTGGAGGAGTCACCACGACAGGAGGTGCCAGTGCAGGGTGGAGCTGCGGGGCGCACCTGAGCAACGAGGGCGGTGGAGGCGGCGTTGGCGGCCGCATTCGCTTGCTGCATCTCTTCCATGAGAAGCATGCTCCGGGTGCGGAAGAAGGTGGGCAGCGGATCGGTCATGGAGATGACGGTGGCGGCGGAGGCGAAGCGAGGAGAGAGCCCACGCAAGGTGTTGACGATGAGGGAGCGGGCCGTGACGGGAGACTCGTTATCGGCGAGTGCGTCGGCGAGCTTCTTCTGGTGGCAACAGTACTCGGTGATCGAGGAGGAGCCCTCAACGAGCTGGAGGAAGTCATTGTCGAGGTAGATCGCCTTGCTCGCCTTGTTGGCGGAGAAGAACTCGTAGATGGCGAGCCACAACTGGCGCGCGGTCTGGTTGCTGATGAGGACCATGTCGGCAACGTCTTCTTCGATGGCGGAGTGGAGGTGGTTGAGGACGGTGTAGTCATCGGCCAGCCATGGACCGTCCGTGGGTGCGACAGTGGTGGTGCCGTCGATGTGGCCAATGAGGCCAGCGCGGCCGAGAGAAGCACGGACATAGACTTGGTGTAGTTGCCTGCGTCGAAGGAGAGGAGGATGGGGCCGGTGGTGCGAGGCGCACTGGCCGGAAGCAGGGCGGAGGTCGAGACGAGAGCGTCGAAGGTGGAGCCATGGTGGCATGGAGCGGAAGCGAGATTGGATCGTGGCCGGTGGCTAGGTTTAGACGGCGGCTAGGGTTTAGGCTGATACCATGTAGAACTAGAGCTAGGGTTTGGGGGAAGCCTCTCACACGTGATAACGTGGGGGTTCCGGTTTATATATATGGGCACAAGGCTAAGAGTCATAGTACAATGCATGAGAGGGTACAATACCTATATACACCTAATACATATGCTAACAGTTTCGCTTAAGTTTCTTAGCGGTTTCACTAGTTTTTCATATAAAGAGATGGACCGGTCGGGATGAGAGAAAATAGCACATGGAGTAGCCGTATAGAAAAGTGACTAGACTGATGTTTTTTCATACAATGTGCATCCTAGTGTTTCTTGACATTTGTACTAGAATGTGCATAATCGTGTCCACTGATGTTTCACTCAACTTTCTAGTATGTTACATGAAGGTTTCCAAAGGGATTCATGTTCTCCTTAATATTCAGTAAGATTTCAAATAAATTATATTGATTTTACTCATTATTCATCTAGTTTCATATTAAATTCAATAAGGTTAAAAGAAACGGACCATTAAGTACAAGAAAAAACATTCACATGGATAAAATTCTGAACTAAGCACTAACTCAGTAGTTCAAAAACAGTTCAATTCGACAATGTCAAATGGTGATAAAATCCCAGGAAAGTCTCAAAGATTTTTTTAAAGTTATACTCCCTCCGATTTAAATTAATTGACTTAACTTTACCAAGATATAGATACATATGTATCTAGACAAAGTAAAATTAATTAATATGAATTGGAGGGAGTATTGGTTTTACTTATTTTTTTGTCAAGTTTCAAAAAAGAAGAAGAGAAAGTTGCAACCTTTGTATTTCTGAAACCCAGAACCCATTTAGTTAGGCACTAAATCAGCATTGTGACAAACCCAGCAAGCGAAAAAAAAAACAACTCTACATGTATGTCAATAAACCTTCCCTCCTGTACCTAGCATTCACAGCTTCACATCCCCATGAAGCATCTAACAATTTCATAACCAGCGTCAATCAGTACAATGATCCAAAAACATCAAAGCACACAAAGCAAGAAGCAGAAAAGGTAAAGGTAGTTTCCGCTAGCATCATGGCAGGCTCCGCGAGGAGCATGCCATACCCGTCACATGAGGCCAGTCATACCCGGCGTTGAGGCATACGGTGTGGAGGAGAAGGATGCCGGCGAGCATCATCCCGGGAGGGAGTCTGGCACTCCTCGCCATGCTTCCCGCTGTCGGGAACGCCTATGTTGTGACCCTCTGCTACACCTGGCTGCGGTGTTTGCGTCGTTGGATCGAATGCCTAGCTAGTTGTTCATGCAGTGTAGCGCCGTGAAGGTCATGCTTTTGCTCAATATCTTCTCCGTGGACATTCCATACTACAAGTTTGTTCACTAAAACACTACAAATTGGCAAGATGAGCAATATAGAGCTAGCTAGTTGTTGAAGCTAGTTCGTCACATAAGCCTGGGCAAAGACCCCACACAAATTATTCCTTGATTCCTCGCAGTCTAACAAAAGTACAAAACTACAAGGGAATTCATGATGCAGCCTAGTCAGTACATAAATTCTGGAATTCACATATTCTTGTTTACTCGTTGCTAGGAGGTAACACATGTACAGTACACAAATTGTGGAAGCAAAAGCAGCCCGTTTGGAATGATGGGCCTCAGCCCAAATACATTTCAAAAAACTTGTGGACAAACAAGGGGATGGATGGCATGTGAAAGTTTAGTCCCACATTGCCAATGGAGGAAGATTTTGACTTCCTTATAAGGGGAGCTCTCATGGTTTGCTTGAATGGGATGACAAGAGAGCTATATATATAGATTCTAGGGGTACACTAAGCATGCCCGCATATCTGCGATTTAGGACGTTTGGCGCCGGTGCAGCCTGACCAAATGTGCACATACTTTTTATTTTTAGGACAAATTTATATGACAATGTGTTGCATAATTATTCTTTTCGGTTCAAGTATTTTGCAATAATATTGTCTGTGTTCACCATTGACATGAATGTTCGTGAGTAGCACATCACCATCATGCACACCTTGAGAGATAGCCACCCCAAGGTGGGACCATGCTAAAAATCCTGCTGGGCGTGCACTAACAAAACCAAGAGTAACATTAGATAAGAACAAATTAGTGGTCATCCATCTCAAAAGTAAAACATCGACCTATGGATGTGGGGAAAGCAAGGATAAGCCACTTTGGGATGCACTAAACCGGATGCACTTGTCAGCAGACAATATATGCCACCATATGAGACACGTGAGCCATGTCGTTTCCTTACCACCATCAAGACCATCCATGAAAAATTGATTCACCAATCCAACTGGCCCTTTTGGAGAGCCCTCTTGGCGCAGACAAGATAAGGCAGCATGCGAGTAGAACCCATGAAGTTATCGCTGCCCTCCAAAGATCATGATGTGCTCCATCCACTGATCTAGTGATAGCATTGCCCCGCCGTTGTCGAGCTCCTCGCTCCCCCTATCAATCATCATCAGTCTACATTAACACCCCCAATATAGTCTTGTCCCATGTGGGCGTTGTCTACAGGTGTCCTCCAACAATACTAAGAGGGGAGGTAAAGTTGAGAGATGGGTGGCTTCTAGGGTAGAAAAACCATCTAAGCAACCCTATCAAGCAATAACTTCTCTACCTAGTTCACTATTCCCGATTTGTGTGTTGTATTTAGATTTGTATCTTGCTATTTTTTATCAAGGGAGGTGTGGTGTCACTAGATTATGTTTTGTTTTGGCTCTTGATAGGATAAAAATGTTTCAAATACTTTTTTGCTTTTTTTTCTAGGAGTTACTTTGGCAAGGGTATGTTGCATAACTCATTACATTGACGAAATATGCTCCAAATAAAATTAGCAGCCTCCCCCTTCCGGCTCTCACCCCTCTACAGTAACCTCTCGAGTTGAGAGTCGATTCCTCTTTCCCGGGCCAAACCAAGGTTGTCCCCGGCGGTGCTGCCATTTGGAGATGACTACGGCGAGGTGCCGGTAGCTGTAGCCTAGGTCTTAGGTTTAGATCTTGTTGTTGTTTGTCCTCTATGGCGTATAGAAGTAGGTTGCTAGATCTCGGCTGCCGGATCTGGTACATCATGTGGCTTGTCTTCTTCGCTGCTGTGCTCTGGTGGCAGGAGTGGCGGCAGGTGGGGAGATGGAGCTCAGGGATCTCCTTCAATAAGGCAGGTGCGTCGAGCCCTTCTGTTCTGGTGATTTGGCGCATCACCGACCAGTCGATCCAGAGCTCTTTCGATGTGCTTCCAAGGTGGAAGACAGAGAGGGAGTTCATTGGTGACGGCTCAGTCAATAAGCGCTGCTCCTGCTTGATTTGGTTTCCCGTGGAGGTGGTGCTTCCTCTGGCCGGCCGAGGTGGCGAGGGGAGTAAGCAAATCGAGATGGTTGTTTCCAGATCAGGAGGATCTTGGGGAAGTCATGCTGCAGTTCACGGAGTTCTTCAACGGCAACGATCTGGCGTTGTTGTTATCCAGGGCAATGGGAGCCACTCCGTGTTGTGGGCTTGGATGCTCCACAGCTTTTCAGATCAACCTCCATGGCGGAGGCCCTTTGATGATTTCCTGCCGGCGTTCATCTCGCTCGCTACTCCAAGTGGTTGCGTCCCCGGAGTTGCTGAGGGTGCCGGAGCTGGAGATCGTGCTATGGTGGTGGAGAAGATAGACCTGATTGCCTTTGTTGTAATCTTTCTAGGGTCTTTTCTGCATATTATGAGGACTGCTTTGTAATTTGGTTTTTCTTTGAGTTCCTCTGTAATTTGTGCCCCACCGACAGGAATGATAGCAGCTAGGTCCTTCTGGGCCTTCCCCTTGTTCAAAAAAAAATAACTCATTACATCGATGCTTGGTGGACCTTGTTGTGAAGGATTGTAATAGTTGACAGAGAAAATATAATTCTCTCCTCAAAACATAATTTAACTAATGAAAATAATTAATAGTGGAGTACATATATATTTATAGGAATGAAAATACATTGATGCGTCAAGATATAATCCATGTCCATATATATTACATTGTACAAAATATTTCATGCCATAAATGTGCTCATTAAAGTATTAGATATGCTCCAAATATACACTGTATAGCAACGGTCGAAATCCTAGGCATGGGGACATTTGTGTGGTCCTATATTTTTATGAAAATTAATGCTTGCACAAATCTTGGGTACTGCAATTATTTTGGATAGTTATCTCTTGTAAATGTTGATGGCTATATATACAGTGCACCCTGGCAATTTGAGAGCTCAGTCATAACACAACACTACTGTACTTTTGTCGCTTACGACTCCGGTGCTCGTACAAAAGACTACTGCTCAGTTCAACGGTATTTACACAAAATATATCATATTGTATTTTTTATAATCAATTCTTGTTTATTCTTGATATTTTTAGATCTATTACATATTAAATTGAGCACGGACTCTTAACGGTATTTCTCCACGTGTTCTTGGAAAGAACGTTAGATCCACAATGGAATGAGCGGCACGTGGTCGAAGAAAGTAACGTCCCACGTGTTATTTGGTAGATCTGTAGTATCTCGCTATAAAGAAGTTTCAAATGGTAAAACATGTAGCATAGATCTATAGATCGTATTTATGTCTCATTCTTAGATCTATAATGTCATATTTCAATCTTTTTTATGTTGCTATTCTTAGATCTACAATGTCAAAAATTGAAAACGGGTTATTCACAACATGTAGCATAGATCTATAGATCTTATTACATAATCAAATCTTGTTTATGCCACATTCTTAGATCTAGCATGGATTCTTCCCAACCTAGCATCCCACTTTTTTTTGGAAATAACCTTAATTAGATCCACAACACTGTGAGTGGCACGCGAGTGAACGATGGAATGTAGATCTGTTGTATCTTGCTATAAAGAAGTTTCAAATGGTAAACCATGTCTTATTCTATTATTACACTTACAGTGGGATTGGTTATGGGGTAGTATGTTTTTCCTCCAATCGATACCTTTCCAAGAATCACATCATTTGATTACTTATTGCACCATATCAATATGCTATTTGTAGTATTTATTTTAGATCCCTTTGGAAATATCTACTACCTCCATACCGGATTAATGGGCAATTACGCACTTCGAGAAACAAGTTTGACTATGAATTTGATCAATAAAATATAAGATATATATCACAAAAATTATATTATTGAAAACATTTTTTGAATACGAATCCAACGGTATAATTTTTGTGGCATATATCTATTATTTTGTTGACCAAATTTATAGTTAAACTTATTTCTCAAAATATGTAATTGCCCATTAATTCGGTATGGAGGTAGTAGTAAAATCTTGCTATTAATTTGAGACCATTTATTCTGTCAATTTTTTTAAGATCTGCACAATATTTATGGGAGAGTCGTGAAAGCACGTTAGTGAATATTTTTATAAAGGAACGGAATTCGAATTATTTAGATCTGGACCCTCCAAATCTATCTGTACCGGCTTACTCCTATTAGTAGATGAAGAAACATTTGACCAATACGTTTGGCTATTCTCCATATTAAAGTGTAGATGTAGATTGTTTTCTAACACCATCCCTTTTTCTTCTAAGCCATTCTGTTTTGTCACCTCTAATTTTGGTAGTACATTGGGGAATAAACATCTAATGATTTATTAGTGATATCTCTAGCACTATTTCTTAGTGATATTGATACCCATGATTTTTTTTAACAGATAACCATGGAGGGACAGTGGGGGAATGGTAATATGAACACTGGGCTTGACCTCGGCATCGGAAGCCCTGGAGAGTATAGCCTGATGTTGCAAGATCTTAGTGTTGATATGGATGGCCTGCTTGGACTTGGGGAGAACACCAACATGGGCGAGAATGGTGATGCTAGCACAACAGCTGCTGAGCAAGACAATAGCAATGGCAATGAGAGGAGAGCGGACTGGCGTAGAAGGCGTCACAACCGAGACCAAGTGCATCAGCTCGAAATGTATACAGTACATCAGTACATCATTAAATAATCGACTATCTTTATAATTGAAGAAGATGCATATGCCCTTATCCATTCTTGCTAACTTTTACGTGTAGTGTGTTCCGGGAAAACCAGCACCCTGATGAAAATGAGCGTGCGGAGCTTGCCAGGAGGCTTGGCATAACTGGAAAGCAGGTCAAGTTCTGGTTCCAGAACCGACGCTCCTCTGTAAAGGTAGAGATATATATCATTCTCTTGCACCTAGGTCTGTTTAACAAAGTGGCGTGCGTTTGGTTGGCTTGACATCATCTTGTAATGCACTACTCTTGCTAACCGCTAGAACTGTTCGTGTTTGGAATTAACAATTGCAGACTCAGGGACAAAGGAAGGAGACAAATGAGCTTAGAGAAGAGAATGAGTTGCTAAAAGCTGAACGCCTAGCCCTCATGTCCGCAATAGAGGACAGTAGGTGCCTCACATGCAGAGGGCGGATGGTACAAGCTGGCGGAACCGGCCGGCAGCAGCTGCTCTTGGAGAATGTGAGGCTTAGGGAAGAAATCCAGAAGACAAACGCCTTCATTCAGACGGCCTCTGGGGGGACGGCGCCAGAACTGATGACAAGCGCGATGCCCTCTTGCAGCGCTGGCCCTGCGAATGTCGACCACGCCGGCAAGAGCAAGGCCCCGGCGACCGACCATGTGCTTCCACCGGCGCCATCTCACGGTGGTCTCACGGTTCCAGCCAATGTGGGTGTTGCGCGCAGCCAGCGTGACATGTTGGTTCACCTTGCCGTCGCTGCCTCGCAAGAATTCAAGACTCTCGTGTGCAGTGGCACGCCGATGTGGATGCCGTTCCCTGATGGCCAGGTCGAGATGCTGAACTTCCAGACCTACATCGACACCATCTTCCCAACCAGCGTGTTCGTGCCCTACCGGGTTGGGGTTGTTGTGGATGGAACTAGGAAGACAGGCGACGTACAGTGCATCGCCAGTGAACTCGTCGGCGTCCTTATGAACGCGGTACTAGTAAAATTCTAAAAAAAAGAGCTTGTACTCATGCGATCAATACCATCATGTGTACATGCATGTTTAAATTGCTTGCAGGTCGCCTGGTCGAGGATGTTCCCGGGGATCGTGGCGAGCGCCAGCGCCAGCCTCATCGTTCCTCCCAACGGTGCTTCGCAACATGAAATGGCTATACTGGTGAGAGGCAACGCTCTACATGTTGTTTCAGCACACATACGTTTGATCGCCTCCGATATTTGATCGCCTCGCCGGTACATGGCGCACATCGCAGATGGATGCAGAGCTGATGCTGTTGTCGCCGCGGGTGCCGCTCCGCAAGGTCAAGTTCATTAGACAATGCCGGTATGTGGCGGCTGACACCTGGGCCGTGATCGATGTGTCCGTTGATGGTATTCTCGGGCACCCCGGTGGCCTGCCACCAACATGGACGCCCAGCAGGTTTCTCCCAAGTGGCTGCCTTATCCAGGGGAGGAGCAATAGGCGCTCCAAGGTAATATACTCTACCAGACTACCACTATACTGTATCGCCACACGTAGTAATGTGCATTCCCTTAGCAATTGCCACACGTTAAGAAGGTTGTTCCTTTTCCCGTCTTCTACATTAACTCCAGGTAACATGGATCGTGAACATGGAGCACGAAGAGACCACTGTATCGCCGAAGTACCATCCACTCCTCCGCTCCGGCCAGGCACTCGGTGCGTGCCGCTGGCTTGCATCCCTCGAGAGACAGTGCGAGTACCTTGACGCAATGCATATCGCCAGAAACACTGGTAAGTCATCGATCGTGGACCAGAGAAACAAATAAAACATGACTACATGAGCATGTGTAAGAATCCAAACTTCAATACGTTATGTAATCTAATCTATGGTTTCTAAATATGGAGCAGCTGATATGATGCCCAACGGGAGAAAAGTAAATATCTACGAGGCAGCACAGCAGATGACAAGGAGCTTTTACGAGGCGATGTGTGGACAGTCGAGCCAGCCAAGGGCAAGCTTCGTTGACTGGAGTGGTGGCTGTGGCGTAGGCGTCGAGAGGTTTGAGGTGGTTGCACGCGTTGTGACTTACCCTGTTGGTAACGGTGCACCCAGGGAGCAGGCTGGCACTATTGTGCTAAGCGCCACGGCGGTGGTATGGCTCCCCGGCATACCGCCGCAGCAGGTGTTCGACTACCTCTGTGATATAAATCGCCGCGGAGAGTGGGACAACCTTGCCAATGATGCACCCGTTCAGCAGGAGGGCCGCTTTCAAACTGCAAAGCTACCTGGCAACTACGTCTATGTCCACCGCACCATGGTAAGTTTCATGTGCTCCTACTCTGCTCATTTTCATAATTTGTTGTCGCATCCATTTATCATTACACATTTACACTGGATTTTGAGGTGTGTTATGACGCAATGTAACAATATTAAGATTATTAACTAGAAAAATAGTGTTCATGTGTCCCAAAATCTCTAATATTCTTCAAATCTTCGTCGAATTCTTGTAGGCCAATGGCAATCTAATACTACAAGAGACATGTGCCGACACTACATCCATGGTGTTGGCATATGCTCTAACGGATGAGCAAGCCATGCAGCATGTCTTGAAGAATGCTGGCACCACCTCCCTCTCCCTCCTGCCCTCCGGGGTGGTAATTCTCCCCGATGGCGTGTCTCCTGATGTGTCCTCCTCCAGCAGTGCCAGCAATGCTGGATCGCTTGTCTCGGTCATGTACCAAACACTGGTGAATGGCCAAGAACAAGAGGACACCTCTTTAGAGGCTATCGACAACGCAGGGAACCTGCTTTGTCGTATTATTAAAAATATCAAAGATGCCGTCCATGCTAGCAAAGTTATCACCGCCTAATGCAGCATTCTAAGGTTTCGGTTAATAGAGTCTTAGATTTGGAAAGGGAAAGTATTTGTCTTACCCTGTTGTTTCCAAATCAATTAGGAGTTCTTTTCTATTTTTATTATTGGTCTTGCTGTAATTTGAATATTTGTCTTCTTATCCTTTTGAATAATGTTACAGTGATTCGAGACAAGGATTCTGTGTAATAATCAAGCGACTCCGTACTCGCTTTCTGAATTTAATTTCAAATTCTTTTTCTGATGATATTATGGTGGAATATCTATTTAATGCATTTATTCAAGGTAAACGCAAATATCATGGTGCTCATCATTCGAACTGGAAAGGCGTCCATTGTGAGGCATTGAGTTTGAAATCTCAATGTTGCTCTTACTCTTGAGAACTCGCCAGCTCCATATACTGCCACCCATTTGATTGGATGGTCATGAAATGGCTAGTTTACTCACTTGTCAGAACTACTTTTTTTTTTTGAACAGTCAGAACTACTTCATATCTCCGCTTCTCATCATTCAAAGATTTTTCTAAATTACAGCTATAATTACTCAAACACAATTTGAAATCTGCACTGAAATTTGGTAACTGTCCAGAGTTCTATGCGCTTCCTATTATCGTTGTTGGTAATCTTCTCTTTCTTAATAGATGGCCCTATTTTGCTGGTCTCACAGCGAGCCACGTCGCCTCTTTTTCCAACCTGCTGCAGTTTAGCATATCGCTTTTCTGTAGACGTTGCATTCGTGTCATCTTCCCCGAGCCATTATTCTCACACTCCTCATTTACTCCTTCATTTACTCTAAACCCTTTCTCTCTTCAACTTCTCCACCACCACGTCATTCCTCTGGTGTGCGCTCCTATTGAAATTGGTGGATTTTCATCTTCATCCCCACTAAAGATCTGCACGAGTAAACCAATGGAGAGTTCCTCTCCAATTTAAGCTGGGCAGCTGCTCGGTTCCCATCTCTCACCTCACGGTGTACTTCTGCCTAAAAGCCCTTCATTATAGGAAAACGAAGTCGGCTTGAGAGATTTCGTCTCCCGACACCTGAAGCCCTCCCCCTGGCCCCTGCTCGAGATTGAACAAATTTTGCTCAGGGAAGACACCATGGATTTGCTCAGTACTGGCCGCCGCCCGCAATCCGACTCCCCCTTTCCCGGTCTTTCTACACTTTGCGTGCTAATTAATTTTCACATTGTTTCCTTCAGCTGATTAGTTTTACTCATCCTTCCTTGATTATGTTCAGATACGAGTATATAGTTTGCCCGCTAATTAGATTTGCGATTGCTTTCTACAGGTGATTATTTCTACCACAGCTTCCTTGATTATGTTGAATCCCCTTCCCCTGAAGTGTCTTTCTCGGGGCTTCAAGATTCAAGCCTGGAACAGATCAATAAGAGCTTGAGTTTAATTCCTGAACCCACGAAATTCATCTTCCTGCTTACCCTCGCGGACGTTAATTCTTTTTGTTCTCTTTATCTTCCAAGATTCACTTTTCATAGTTTTAAAATTTAATCTTTTGTTTTGTCATGCGCAATGTTTTCCATCATTTATTATTTTGAAGGAGTAATTCATTCACATGGCTTCAGTCCATGATGATCTCTCCTGTTACTTGCGCGTTGCAAGTAGAGGCCTTGGCAAGTCTGCTCTAAGAATGATAGAATCTGTACATTCTGAGACTTGATCAGCGATGGGCCATGGTGGTTCTTTTCATGTTAGTCATTGCAATTTCCGTCTGGCAGTACAGTGATGATTTGAACATTTTATTGCTTTTCATGATATGACAGTATTCTTTCTTTGCTTAAGTGTGTTCGTTTTCGTGCATTTGCAAAGTTTAATGAGGAAGAGCAGAAGGTGAGTCTCCTTGATTTTTTTCATATTGCAGCAGAATAATAGATGTGAGCTAAGATTCTTACAGTACTGATTTTACAACTTGCTTAACCTTTTTGATAATATACTCCGACATTCGATTATGTATATCGTTTTGTTCAAAATAGTGAGAGCAAACGTTTTGTTTTCTCTCTATGCCCTATATGATAAACCTGTACTGCTTGCTAGATTTTCTTCATCATTTTCGAAGAACAAGGACAAATTTTTTGGTAGAAATAGTGATACTCTATGCTTACACTAGAATTACCATGACTCTAAGGTTTGTCGCTTCCTCGGGTACATAATTTTTCTATCTCAAACTTTTGACCTACCTTCTGTAACAAATTATGGATAATGGACAGTTGTTGTATATGAATGACTGCATAATTTAGTTATTCTTTTCCATTGAATTACAGCAAAGGTATGATCGTGTACTTCACTGAGACCTGGTTTAGCTTGGAACTAAGCAAAGGTCCATGTAAAGAATTAGAAATATACGGTTGTGGCCACTTCTGGGAGCTTAAACATTCTTTTGGAGAAATGTATACATATCCATTGTTTCTCTACTATTAAAGCTAATCTTAAAATAAATTTCCTCAACCTATTGCATCAGTACGTTTGCTTGACTGTGCAGAACAGATAAATACACATTACATTAATTTGATGAGGATTTGAACAGGCCTCCAGCTACTTCGAATAGAGCTGAGCACTCGGTCAAACATTGGTACGCCCGATTCAGTTTGCCGTCAACTGAACTTCAAGACCCATACAAAACTATGGTAACCCAGAGATGAAAACCATATCCATTTCACACAACAGAGATTAGAGGGACGGCAAAATTAACAAGGCAATTGAGTTGATCAAAGGGTCAACCTAACTATGTAGTTTCTTCACATGTAGTCAGATACATATTAGCTTATCTTTCCGCTGCAACGCGCGGGGTTTCATCTAGTTGTCTATGTTTCTAATCCCATTTATATTTTGCAATTTTAGCCCATTTTTTATTATGTGATTGATGTTCAAAGGACCTTTGCGTGACGATTCGCCGCTTAGGCTCGACTCTCACTACGTCTTCACCACACCTTTAGCCATGTTATGATATCCATAGTTGCACTTGTGTGTGCCTACATACATGTTATATGTCCAAACTAGGAAATGTTAACAAATATATTTTCCCTATATTCTAAAATTCAAAATTATAAATGTCCTGTTTTTTTGCCATGAGGGCTTCAAATATGGATATTCATTGGGTGTCTTTTAGAGAGCATTTTATAATTAATATGTGGTTTACCAGAAATCAAGCCCTTATGGGCATAATATAGTGTATACTGGTAGCGTCCGCACGTAGTTATCCAACACTTTACACTTCCAGTTTCGTTGCATGTATGTACTGCCCCACAATAATGCCTCCACGTAAAAAAAAAGTTCCCCTCTCTACGGCAGATATATCAGTAGCAACAATTTTTATAGAGATCATGTGCTCCGTTCTGGAAGATAAAATCTCCGAACAGCCAGCGAAGTCGGAATGTAGGTATAAGCCTACATATGAGAAGGATCAAGCCAAAACAAGGCAAAGTGATGCCAACTTTTCCGCCCCAAGCAACTCGTCCAAATCATCCGAAGTTAGTCACATGAAAAGAGTTTACATATGATCACCAATCTGGACACGGTTATAAGCATAGCAGTGCATGGAGGAGCATATTGGTGAGGTGACACACACATCAAACTTGTAAGAGAATAATTGGAATTAACATCTCTTCCTTTCAAAAACTAAAAACTCTACCGAGCCGAGGCAGTCCAGTCCATTAATTTCGAAAGCGCAACTACATGAGCTGGTTGCCCACCGGGTCAACGATGAAATACAGGTCGAGAGACCTCGTAGTGTACTGACGAAACTTCGATGCCCACATCTGCATTTCATAAATCAGAAAAAAGAAATTATCGAGATTATGACTTAGTAAGGCATTCTAGAAAGTCGCACGCACTGATAGTTTTAAGCTGTGATGCAGTATACTACCGCATTCTTACTGTAAGCTAGGAAAATGGTTATACTTTCAGAGTTGAAGCTGGCCAACAGGTAAATTATAATCATTTTGTGCCTAGTCGGAGTTTGTAGTGTGCAATAGGTAAAAGGTGAAAATAACTATGAGATTACCGTCAGAAAAAACAGTGTTATTTCTTGCTCATTTACGCACACTACAACAGGTTGTGGATGCTCTAATTTTTTGAAAAGAATTTACACAAAAGTGAGGCCAATTTATGGAGCATTTTATTTCTTGTATTACTCGTGATATTTCCTTCCTTTTTGATACAAAAAATGAGAAAAACAATCCCCAACCAAAATCACTGAGAACATAATTTAGTGAAACCCAAATTTCAATTGAGGAAAATGCAGAAAAAACTTACATCCTTGTACTCGATGCTCCCCCTGAACAATTTGAAGTCGTCAACTGCAGGAAACAACAAAGTAGAGTAATCAGTCTTGGTGTTAGGAAAGATGTCCATTATCTAGCTCTGCTTAACATCTAAGTGGTTCTTGGATTCTAAAACAGAAAAAATGGAGTACTTACGTGATGGAAAACGGATGACTGCAGCATGACTGTACCGATTGTCGATATGATTAAGACAGCAACCTGATTTGAAACATGATGGCATGGTTGGTTCTTTCAGACCAAGAAAAGAAGATCGGGAGAAATTTTGTGACCATATATTTTTCTATATGGCTGAAACAGCGGAGATAGGTGTAGCCAAGAGCATTACGCAATTCACAATCATACTGGCAATAAGATGGAAGAAGCAAAATGAAGCTGTTCGTTATACCTAAGGTTGCTTGCACAATAAAAGAACTGTACTGTATGATCAAATTCTGAAGGTGAGCTAATGCATCCTCCACTGCCTCTTTGGATGCAGTCTCCGAGAAAGATATTAACAACATAAACTCAACTCCGTAGTTAAAATCCTGTATGGCAAAGCAAACCTATGCTCGAACACAATGCTAAGAAAAAGGAGGATAACAATTTATGCTAGCACAACTTCAATTATATTACCTCGCCTCTACGGAAGAGAGGGATAATGTCATCTTCCACCTCAGATTCAAAATCTACAGAAACCAAGCCCTGTAAGTTATTCAAATAGTGACTCACAATGCTATGTACAAGCATACGAATCAGTATAGTTTACGAATTGGAAAGAAGATTACATGGTGAGGCGTACATAGGAAACAGGTTTCACATAGCCATCGAGAACTTTGGAATAGTATGCGCTACTTTGAAATTTTGCAATGTCTTCTTTCTGCTGGAAACGCATGAAGACAGCATGCGTGAAGTTCTCACTATTAGGGTCCTCTATGCGGCCTGCATCCAAGAGACAGATGTGAATGCATCGAAGCGCAATTCATCACTTAAATGAGTGATGCATCAATAGATATATACGAGTCTCTGACCTAATGAGACTGTAAGTATCCCTCTCATCTGATACTGACATGTATACAAGTAATCAAGCATGTCCTTTTCTTCAGCATCGGAGATGTTAGGGTTGGTTCTAAGCAGAATAATATGCTCCGCAATCTGTCTGCCAAAGCTACCATGTTAGAGTATGCACACTAGCAATCTAGCTTGTACCATATGAAACTCTCTACAGCACCATTTCAATGAATATATTACATCATGTAAATATCAGGATGACCATTTCATTTTTATGATCTCAAGGTAATTTTTTAGCACAAAATAAAGTTCCCCACCTTTTCTTCACATTGTCACCAGATGGAGCGCCATTGCCGGCTCCAATTGCACAGAGAGGGGGAAAAACCACCTTACTTCTAGCCCCCCACCATCTACAATCTGTAGCAGGAAGATTTTTCTCAATTGTGTGTATATGCATACACTTGGAAAAGCATCAAGATTTACCGAAAAGCTGAGATCAAGAACTCAAACAGCCAGAATTCTTACCATGGGAGTGATGCAACCCAAAGAACTTTGGGGCAGGATGTATAGTCTGAGAGATCCGAGCTGGAAATGGCATCAGCATCGTGAAACTGCCAAGCTTGGAACCTTAGCTCTCATTGTTGTTTAGAGTTCTTATGGATTTTGTGGTGGAGCACTGGTGTGGAATCTGTGAGTAACACCTCACAACAAGTGGGTGGTTCAAGAGTACGGCCCTGTCCTTTTCTCTCCTTTCTCTCAGTTCCTGATATTTCTTGTGGTCAAGAAAAATGTTGATATCAACTTTTTTGTGCACCAATAATACAAATGTACTAGGAAGGATCACAACAAAACAATCGCTATCACAGGATCAGAACCCATATTCTGGGCCTTACAAACCAGAGACCTGATCGACCAACCTGAACCAGTAGTTTTAATTCTTTCCAGATTTTGAAGGCCTAATGTGGAGGAAACGACATTTTTTTTTCAAAAAGGATGAATCAGGCACATCTTTTAACATTAACAGAAATCAAACATGCTGTGGAGAGGAGTTGATGATTCCCTCTTAGAGAGCCATTCAAGCTCTATTTCTACTAAATAATTTCCCTGTTTCAGCTTTGTTTGCAGACTTGTTTATTTTTACTTGGCTTAAATCCGGTGACACATCACATTCAGCCTCTTCAATTGTTTTCTTTGCACTAGATGCTGGGGTACGCCAAAAGGCGCGCCGCCACACAGACCCACGAGTGTTCATCGTGCGATCTGCTAAACAGAAATCACGGATATTAGACAAATATAAATGCAAAGAGCGTTGACATACAAGTATACAACTGTATATTTAGTCAGACATGCCAGATGAACTAGAAAGCTTAAAAGAGTCGTCACTTACATCTGACAAGGAGCACTCTGCGTCTTTTGCAGTTTGTAGCAGTATCACAAGGTAAAATCCCAAACAACTGTTGCAGGAAAGAGTTAGGTTAGTGGGGGCATATAATGCTGTGATAGTCCGCCATTCCCTGGCAGCAAACAACTAACAGAAAAGGCAAGACCTTCTATGTAAGTAGCCTAGAATATATGTGCAGCAGTCAAGAAACGAATAAAAGAAGATGCCTTTTTTTCTAATTATGGGTAGCTACAAAGAAATGATGGCATAAAAAAATGAGTCCTCCTCGGCATCAATCACATAGAGCAGTAGCGGACAGCAGATCAGCGAAGGTGGTGAAATCCACCCTCCTCACTCTGCTGGCAACAGGCCTAAGATCAAATACTACCGAAGTGGTATGCTGAGTGTGTACCAGGGTGTGGAATTTGAGCATGTCCAGCGAGGAATATGATCGAACATGTTGCAAGCATGCACATCAATCCCGGTGGAATCGATGAAGCACATGCAGAGGACACCAGTTGTTGCCTGTCATCATACCCCCAAGCGTCATCGTCTTCCACAGCAGTAATCTTCCTCGTCGGGCGGCGCAATCATCTGATCGAGGGCCTCCTGCTCGGCAGCCATAGGCGAGCTGCAGCTGCAGGACCCGAATTTGGGAGTCGTCTCCAGCGCCATGAAACTGCCACGAGGTTTGCCGCAACGAGAAGGACGAGCTGGTGCCCCTACTCCTCCCTCTCCCCATCCTCCGTCGAGGCTTCAGCTCGGGCCGCTTCTCCTCCCGTTTCCATCTGCCGGCGCTGCACCTGCACAGGGGACGCCCAGCCCAGCTTTGCGACACACCCGGGGCTCGGGCCGCTCCTCGTTTCCATCTCTAACCGCCGGTGCCGCGCAGGCAACGCCGTCGAGCGCCGCGATGCACGTGCGGCGACGATTCGACTCGCCGCTCCCCATCCTCCTCCTCCTCCTCAATGTCTTCACAGGCTCGCAGCATCTCTAGCAGATCCCCATAAGACCCCATCCGCATAATAAGCCCCGATTTCGGTTCGGAGGATTAAAAAAAAAAAAGCACCGTTCAGATCCCGCGTCGAAACCCCCATTTAAAAAAAATTTGGAGCCGCCCCGATTCGCGCCGCACGACCCCCAAGTTCCCCGATCGGAGGGGCTGTGCGAGGCCGGTCTCCATCCATTTATGCCCCTTGGCGCGAAGGAAGTTTCAGCTCTCCCCCTTCTTCTCTTCCTCCGCCAACCGCCGTCGCTGCGCGCTACCGCAGATCCCGGCCTCCCCCGCCCTTCCCCTCCGATTCCGACCGGTAGAAGCACGCGCGCGGGTCCGCCGCGTTCGCTCCGCCCGCCGGCGCGTGCGAATCGGGCACCAATCAGTCGGAATCAACACCGCCGCGCACGCCTCGCCGCCGCCGGTAAGCTTTTTCCCGTGGTTGTTGCGCCTTTGCAGATGGACCCGTGCGCGTTGTTTTTGTTGGAGGATTCGTCCTCCTCCGACGACTCGGAATTGGAGGAGCTGCTCGACGACGAGCTGGAGCTGACGGCGGTGATACTCGCAGCGGCGGCGGTCACGGACGTGCGGCCGAAGAAGCGAAGGGCTCGACCATGGGGCGGTTGTGCATCCCGCGGAACCGCGCCCTCGGCCACACCTTGCTCATGTGCGACTATTTCGCCGAGGTACCGACATACCCGCCCCATCTTTTCCGCCGCCGGTACCGAATGCGGCGATCTTTGTTCAACAAAATCGTCACAATGTGCGAGGACAACACGCGCTACTTCAAGCGCAAAAGGAATGCTGCCGGGCTCTTGAGATTTAGCGCGCACCAGAAAATACGTCATGCGCACCTTTGCATACGGCATTCCGGTGGACTATGCCGACGAGTATCTTCGCATATGCGAGGATACGACGTTGGAGTCCGTCCGACATTTTTGCAAGGTTATGATGCGCGTGTATGTGTTGATATATCTTCGAGCTCCCAATGACGAAGATACCGCAAGATTAATGGCGGAGAACGAACAACGGGGGTGGCCGGGCATGCTAGGAAGCATATATTGTATGCATTGGACATGGAAAAATTGTCCAAAATCTTGGAAAGGTTTGTATTGTGGCCGGAGCGGCGACCCAACAATCGTTCTTGAGGCCGTTGCATCGCAGGATCTTTGGATTTGGCACAGTTTTTTTGGTTTGTCCGGTTCACTCAACGATATCAATGTCTTGCATCGATCTCATCTTCTTGCCCGACATGCTAAAGGTGATGCCCCGGCTTGCAACTACACCGTCAACGGGGGGAGTACACAATGGGGTACTACCTTACCGACGGTATATACCCGGATTGGGCCACATTTGTGAAAACCATCCGAGAGTCAGGGAAAGGAGTTGAAGCTGAGTTTGCAAAAGCACAAGAGGCAGCTCGAAAATATATAGAACGATCTTTCTGTGTTTTGCAAGCTAGATTTGCAATAGTCCGAGGACCTGCCAGATTTTGGGATATGGACACACTCAAGGACATCATGACCACATGTGTCATTCTACACAATATGATCATTGAGGATGAGAGGGGTTTGAACTTATCCTTGAGGAAACTTACATCATGGCAAAGGCACGGCAACTAGGATTTATTTGTGTTTCCAACCATTTGTTGTTGTACCATTTGATTCATATTGTTCGAAACGGTTCTAGAGATGATCAAAAAGGTTATTAGGAGGCACAGTACTTCCTTGAAGGACCACCTATGAGAGAGAATGAATCCATGTGTTTAGAAGGGTTGTTAATGCCTTTTCTATTCATACTTGTTTTTTTTTGTCGTTTTTAAGTTTGCAGGAACCTTATCTAGCTGAATGATGCATGTTTCAAAATAAAATATAGTGTTCATTAAGACGGTTTATTCAAAAAAGAAATGCACATGATGATAAAAAACTCAAGGACCGTGGCAAAAACAAAGTGTGACAACAATAATGTGTTCTTCAAACCAACAAAAAGACTAACATCATAGTGCATAATTTACTTTTTAGTCGGTCATTAAGCACAAATAACAATAAACAGAATAACAAATTACTATTAGAAATCTCTCATAATTAAAAGTTTTTATTTTTCCTAAATGCTTCACCCGTGGAGAATCAGATTCTATTAGCCAGACTACCAGATGACAACAGAACAAGTTGTTCTCATACAAGAATATAGATCATTCACATATACCCACACTGGTACACAAAATATATTGAGATGATGCGTTGCAAACTGTGTCAGACTATAGATTAAGTGAAGCTACTGGTAACAAGATAATTCATACTAGCAATAAACGGGCGCGGCGGCACGCCGCGCCATATAGTAAGCAGCTGGTTGTAATTTTAGCGGTCTGCGCAATATAGTGGAAGGAAAATGTACAGGTACAGTGTGACAAATAATGAGTCCCTTGGGTGGCACTTAATTTATTTTCATTTTTTATTGGACTTGACAAAAAAGAATGAATATTTTGCTGGCCAAACAATTAGGTATAAAGCTATTTATAACAAAATTTTGATACATGATACACCAATTGCAGGGTGTCATACAGAAGGATAATAAACTTGCTAACTTTTTTTTTTTTTTTTTTTTTGGACAGTAAACATCTTTATTCAACTTAGCAACATTTTACAGAGAGAAGTGTGAAAGGAGTCACACTTGACACAGAGAGAACATCTCTGATTGTACATAGACCTGTATGTGAAGAGAGACATCTAAAAGCTAGAGAAGAAGCTTGAATTCTAAGGCCTAGTCTAGCTTGATGATGAGCTTTGAAATTGAAGCATCTGTTGACGTGAGAAATTCTGTTTGGATGGAAAGCCACCGTTTTTTGGATATCTGCCAGAATTGGCCTTATTATCCAATGACCTGGAGCACTAAGGATTGAAGTTGTACTTGCAGCAGATTCCAGAACAGAACAATCAGTAAAGAAGTGGGGTTCCTGTATGTGGAGCAGATCCGCCACCTTCGAAGCTAGTAGCAGTCCATAAGCTTCCGCCTGTAGAGGAGAGTGGGCTGGTGGTGACAAGGCAGCGATATGTATCTGCTGACAATGTTGATTGCCTTGAAATTGAATGACGATTCCTATGCCTGCTGGAGTTTGGTCTTGGTTGCTTCCACACTTCCAAGCGGCGTCAGTGCAGATTACATTGCCTGTAATAGAAAATGGATCCTGCTTTGACTGCAAGCAGTGATTAGTCAAGTGAGCCTGATTGTCTTGTTTCGATACATCATCTTCAAGTTTGGATCCCTGCATGATTGCATTAGCAGCCAGAAAAACTTGACACGGATTAGTGAAATTCTTGTTAAAAAGAGAATCGTTCCTTGCCTTCCAAAGACACCACAAGAATGTGAATAAGCTAGAAATATTAATTTGAGGGTGAGAAGATGAGAGTAAAGCTTGGATCATGTGGGGAATTGACTGATGATTTTCAGCTAGGACTTCTGTTCTAATACACCAGGGTGCATAAAACCAAGTAGCTTTTGCAAAAGGACAGAGAAAAAGCATGTGCATCTCATCTTCAACCACACCACACCTGCAACATTCTTTGTTGATGTGCTTAGAAAATTTACTTGCTCTCTTACCGGTGGGAAGGGCTCGACGCAGAAGCCTCCATGCAAATGTTTGTACCCTTGGCGCCATAAGTTTATCATGCCATACCTGATTGAGAAGATCAACTATGTGTGGAGGTACAACTTTGGGTCTCTGGTTAGTTGGCAAAGCAAGATTATTAAAACAAAATTTATATGCGCTTTTCGATGAACATTCCCCTGAAGGAGTTAATTTCCAGACCAGGGTGTCCTGGCCTTCAGCATTGATAATTGGAGTTTGAATGATAGCAGCAGCAGTTTCAGCAGTAAATAAAGAATTTATCAAGTCCACATTCCAAATTTTCTGGTTTGGGATCCAAAGGTCTTTAACAATGGCTGGATAAATAAAAGGCGGTGGTTGAATTATGAGATTATCATAGATGTTTTGCCACATGGAAAACCAAGGTGTACTCCAAACGGAACTACTACCATCTACAACCTGATGAAAACAGGTTGAAATTAAGAGGGGTCTCACCTTGAGAATTGCTGTCCAAAAGGCAGATTTTGGTATGTTCAATTTTGCTCTCCAAATGGATGTGTCACTATGATATTTTGCCTTAAGGATGAGCGCAAGATGGCTGTGAGGTTCCTTTGCTAATCTCCATGCCGCTGAGAGAATTAATCCTTGATTGATGGCCTGCAAGTTTCTAATACCCAATCCTCCAATTTTCTTTTCGGTACAAATATCTGCCCAAGCCCTAAGACAAAGAGCTTTTGTAGATGGTTCCTCCCTTACTCCTGTCCACCAAAAATTTCTAATGATAGCAGTAAGCTTTGATAAGAACTTTTTGGAGAAAAGTATATTTGACATATAGTAGACAGGAATAGAAGAAAAGACAGATTTGATCAGGATTAATCTTCCTGCATGTGAGAGCCTATTGGCTTTGTATGCGCTCAATTTTGATTTGAATTTTTCATAGATAAAGTTGTACGCTGCTGATCTGTTCTTCGCTGGAAGAGTGAGAGGGTGTCCCAAATGGACAGTGTTGTTGTCGATATCCGGGACTGGGAATATTCGCTTGATGTCTTGCTTAACCTGCAAACTAACATTCTTACTAAACATTATACCTGATTTGGACCAATTAGGAAGTTGTCCTGACTGCTGGCAGAATTGATTCAAGATGTGAGATATGGAGGTTGCTTCCTGCATGTTAGCTTTTCCACAAACAAGCAAATCATCTGCAAACAATAGTGAGTGTATGGGTGGGCTATTAGGTCCAAGTGAGATACCTGACAAGTTGTTCCCCTGAAGAGCCTCCTGCATCGCCAAAGAAAGTTCATTCACTGCAAGGACAAAAAGCGATGGAGACAAGGGGCAACCTTGTCTAATGCCTCTGCTACTTTTAAAGCGAGCAAAAGATTGCCCATTTATGATAATCGAGAAAGTTGGCGAGGATATGCATGCATAGATAAGACTTATGAAATGGTCAGGAAGTCCTTTACGTGTAAGGGCCGAAGCAATGAAATGCCACTCAATTCTATCAAAAGCCTTGGCTAAATCAATTTTAAGCATGAAGTCAAGTCCATCCCAAGAAGGAAGAGAGAACGAGTGAGCAATTTCCTGGGCTAGGATGATATTGTTACTAATGCGTCTTCCCTCTATAAAGGCTTGTTGAGAAGGGTGAATATAATCAGGCAAGTGATCCTTCAATCTATTTGCCAAGGATTTAGCGATGATTTTGTAAATGACATTGCAAAGACTAATTGGTCTAAAGTCTGAAGGCAAATGACAAACCGACTTTTTTGGAATAAGAGCAATGTTTGTGTCGTTGACTCGAGGAGGGATGATACCTGTGATGTAGAAATTTCTTACCAGGTTAGTCACATCATCTCCAATCCAACTCCAAGCCGAGGTGTAGAAGGCGACATTGAAACCATCAGGGCCCGGAGATGCATCTTTCTTCATTGCTTTGAGAATCTCCCAAACCTCCTAACTTGGATGATAATAAACCTGCTAACTTGTACACAGGACGATATACCAAGTTTTACATCCATACATAAATCCTACTTTAGCTACCCCGTCGTCTTCATCCAATGTATATCGATTTACCAGTGATTATTGCAGTGTCGCTTGCGCTTGTGGCCGAACAAAGGCCGTTGCATATCAGCAGTACACCAAAGGCAAGAGATGACATCATGACAGACTTGTAGACCCACCAGTAGAAATGCCAATTGTGGGCACGCCATAGTGATACTTTAGCATTAAAGAACTGGGAACTGGCACCGTTGTGATGTAAATGGCCACTTCAAATCAACAGAATTCAGAACAATTCTCGGAATAGACACACCTGCCTCTATGCGAGCCACTAATTATTTCCCCTTCCAGAACTTCTCCGCCAAGCCATAACCGTTACACAAGCCCAGTGACTGGTTAATGTTTCTAAGAAGCATCATCAGGACGCCAACCTTCAAATTAAGCTCATGCTGAGGAAAATTATTGATGTCACAGAGCGGGGAAACTCAGGAGGGTAGAGATGGTCAGTATCAGAAACATGATCAGTTGATTTAAATATAGAGTCACAGCAGAAGTACCTCTGAAGCTTCCCAGCGCAAGCTGAAATACTGAATCATTAATCTCATCAACTGTATTTGTTGGACACACAATAGAACGTTGTGCAAGATAATCAGCAGAAGTATAACTGATAAAGAAAGAATCATAAACACTCTGAATGGCTGCATCCACATTACTGGAAGTCGGATGCAACACAAGATCTTCAGGAATTGTTATCCAGGAACCGGAGTCCTCCCCACTTGTGGAGTGTCCTAAAATATCACCATTTCCAACATCGAAAACCCACTGTACAAATGCAGAACATTCTTCACAATCAGAAGATGACAAATCAAGAAACGCTTATGACACATATTGGGAAAGTAAGGATGAAACTATCTAGAATTTTTTTATCCTAGATTTGAATTTCAAAGCAAAATAGTATTTTTAATTTCAACTACCAAGGCTTCTAATTCTGGTTTAGCCTCAATTGACCATTGGAACCTCAAAACAAAGCTCTATAAACTATTTCTTAGAATGATGCGATAACACACTGTTCAAGGAGAACTCAACTATCATGATATTGATTCTTTTTCTATACAGAAACCTTATCTCAGCCATACTGAATTAATGTAAAGACTATGTATACCATGAAAATACTTTAGTATGTTCTGGATTTTTCTTAACGACATAGGACACGACAATTTTAATATACTTGTCTTAAATAGGATAATATACGATGAGACACCTGAACTACATGTGAGAACTCAAGTAAGAAATCATTTTCCTAGAGAATATATATATATAAATTCATCACTGAAACTAAAGTCTAGATCAATAGTTAAATCAAATAATTGCATAAACCACTGACCAAAGGAGCAAAATCTACATATAGGTTACGTGACCAACTTCCATGTACACATGGTAGGCTGATGACCATCTAACAAAAGCCTGCGCCCACGTTATTTCTAATACGCCATTTACACTCATGATCTTTACCTACCAAAGAAACCTGAAAGATGATATAGTCCATTCTTCATTGACTTAAAAAGGACCGTGGCATTCTGGGCCATGTTAACTATTGAAACTCTGGCTCTTTCTTCCCTATATAGCTGTGAAATTCAAACCCAGCAATCAATCCCTCTTTGTTATTGCATTGACATAAGTACTATCATCATGTTATGGAAGATAGAAATCTCGTCATAAGACAAAAACAGATGCAAACCAACAAACAAAAACCACAAACCACATTAGCATTTTTGAGCCATTTTTGAAAATAGTCACCGCATAAGCCTTACCCTTGAGCCTTAGCACATCCAGATAAAGGATAGAGTAGAATGGTTTGGTTGGAGGCAAGGCATGCCCGAAATAAGTAGAGTCGTTCCGGGGCTGTACCCTCCATGTAAACCTCACCAACAAACTTCACTGAGAAATCTGATGCATGTCTTAAACCACTGAGAAAGAAGTAGCAAACCATTCTTTATAAGTCAGAACCAAATTAGAACAGAAAACACTAACTGAGATCATGTTAGGCACGTCCATTCAACCTGTAGAAATCATGTGTTGATGGTTCCAGTAATGTGTGTTTATTTTACACCAATTGTGCATTCCTTCATACACTATATAATCACCCTTAATACAGGACTATTTTTCAGGTTCAGTTTCACTGATTTGTGCAAATTTGATTCAATATACATGACTATTTTTCAGGTTCAGTTTCACTGATTTGTGCAAATTTGATTCAATTCATAGAAATTGCAACCTTAGCAGAAAGCTGCTCACCCAACGACCCAGTCTTCATACCGTTTTAAAGCAGCATATTCCGTGTGCGAAGTGTATATCAACTAAATCATAAGCTAAACATATACAAAATAAAATCTGATGGATATAAACTAAACCATATGTATTCCAGAAATAACACATTGTTACTGAATACAGAGACGATCACATAATTTTTGTAAGAGGAATGCTAACATCTTGAGAAAATTCAAATTATTTTCACCCCCAAAACTGACCACACGTATTATCAATGTTTTTTCTGGTTCACCAACACTAACAGGAGGAGAAATTACAATCTATTAACCAGTGTATTGTTACCTCTAACATTTTGATCGCTGACTTTAAAGTAACTGAGGATGCTTCTAGCTAGATAGCAGCAAAATCTGCAACAGAATAGTATCAGCCAAGTCGCTGGCAAACGAAAAAGAGAGCTGAATGAGGAAATGTGAACCAAAAGAAAGCAGCACCTCTCCATGTACAGCCCCATCTCCTCCTTAATCGTTTTCCCCCTCCTCAATGCCTCAAGGATCAACCGAAGTACCAATAATTACCAAATGAATTGTGGGAAGGTAGCAGAGCAAAGCAAACAACTGAAGTACCAACAATTATCGCCTGAAATATTGGAGGGGGGAGCAGCTGTAGCGAGCAATGGCTCCAGAGCAGCGAGGCTGCCACCGATGAAGCGCCGCTCCACCATCGAGCCCTCACATGTGATGCTGCACCTCCACCGTATCCTCTTGCAGTCGCAGTCACGACGCCTATGCATGCAACAGCACCAGCTCCCTCATGGGCATGAACTATCCTCGAAATCAGCAGCCCTTCCCAAGCAGTAGGGCTCAAAAAACTGAAGTAACTCAAGCTGTGTAAATATCTTCAGATCTCGAACCGCTGCTGCCCAATAGTCCAGCATGCTCGTGCTCTCAGATGGATGGCATCCTCCTATATTAGGCGCCACAGGAGAGTACCATCACAGATCCGGTGATAACTGCAGCCGTTTCCATCCTCGTCCTTCCTGCTACAGACTAAGAGACAGATAGAGGAGGTGAGGCAGGGGAGAGAGAGGGGTCGAGGAGAGAGAGAGGCCAGGAGGGCATCCGTACCGAGGAGGAATAGAGTGCTGAAGCCTGGAGCGCTCGATGGTTGGGCCTACGCTGTGTTCACAGGCGGAGCGGAGGTGGAGGACGGAGAAGCTAGGAGGGCGTCCGTACCGAGCGTTCGGGAGCCCTAAGGTTTCCCCGCCGCTTCCTGCCCCGGCTCTACATGCCGCCGCTAGCCGCTCGCCGGCATCCGAGGATCTAGAGATTCGCCGCCGCGAGTTCCTGCCTTCTCCTCGAACCCGTCCGGCTGAAGAACTTGATATCCTCGTCGGGGCGCCATTGGTGCATCCGAAGAGAAGCACATGCCTTTTTTGGGAGGAATCGAAGGGCAAGACGGAGCGGGCGCCGGCACAGGCCGAGGAAAAAGGCGGCGGCGCTGGACATGGCCAGGAGGGGGAGGAGGGCACCGGCCCTGGCAAGATGTTGCGGGCGAAGACGACGCGGTTGAGGAGATAATGGAGAGAGAATAGGCTCGAATATCGAGGGTCGGTGAACAGACATAGGATCTCTCCAGAGGCTACCTAGCGAAACAAGGAGTAGTTAAATCGGTTCAATAAAATGCTATAGTCACCTATTCTAAAAGGAAGCTCACCAGAGACAAAAGGAAAAGACCCACAAAAATTCGTACAAAGCACCAGAAGTGTACACGGGAAAAAAGGGACATGAATTAAGCACAAAGTAACATACGTGTCAACTTCAGGTTAATTCAAAAAAAAGTCCAAAATTCTAACAAAAAAGAAGTTTGTTGGCAAATAGTATAGTACATATATTTGCCAGTGCAAGCCTACTTGGATGGTTTCCTCGTTTTTCATGCAAAGAAACCACGATAGATACGGAAATTCAATTCGGCTCCCGGATGCGTATGCTCTCTATACCAAAAAATTATATTTTGAGTTGTTGAAAATTTTTGACAAAAAATTCTACATGTACATCTCCATAACATGTGTGCATTCGTCAAGTTTCACGATAAAACGATACTTTTTTGTTGTCTATGTAAAGAAAAGAAAATTTATCTTATAAAAAGCATTTTTTTTAGCACTAAGTTTTGTCTTTTTTACACGTGTCACATGAGAAGTCCATTTTTTATGAAACAACTTTATAAGACCGTAGCACATGAAGATGTACGTGCAAATTTTTCGTTTCAATTTTTTGAAATTCAAAATATGTGTAAGATGAATTTGAAAATAGAGGGAGCACATGCTTCCATGTTCCAAAACACCGATAGATACAAGAAGTCTATTGATCCCTTCACACCAAATCACTATAAGAATATTTTGTCGAATGAAACTATCAAATTGCTATTCCAGAATGATATATGGCCCAGAAACTATACCTTTGCTTCATTGTGGCAGTGTTGGCAATCCAAAATTCAAGTGCACCATCGTGCGCATAATCTCCATCGGTAGAACACCATCCATATCTTATATCCCCCAGTTAGTTCATATTTTTTTCGAGAAAACGCAAAGAACCTCTGCGCTTCATTTCATTGAAAAGAAAGAGTTATAATTACAAGTCTCCTAGGAGACGGTGGTACAAGGTAGGGGATGGTTTGGCTAGTGCACATCCCAGCTGGCTGGGAGGACGGCCCTCAGCCCCAGAGCTCCGGCACTTGCCCAGAGAGAAGCTTCTTCCCTGATGTTGGCCAACAGCGTGCGCGTCGATGGTTGTGCCCTTTCGAACACGCAGTCGTTTTTGTGCTTCCAGAGCATCCATGGTATGAGCAAGGAAGGCTGATGCGAACCCTTTCCGTAGCGGCTTTGGGAGCGCCGGCTTGACCTTTGCGATCCGATCACGGAGCGAAGCATCCTCGGCGCTAGGGATCCTACATGTCATCCTAAGCCACGAGAGCACCTCATGCCAAACTTGCTTGGCAAACGGGCACTCTAGCAGTAGATGGTGCATGGTCTCGGGCTGCTGGTCGCAGAGCAGACATCTAGGGTGGTGCTGCAGCCCTCGTCGTGCAAGCCTTTCCGCGGTCCAGCAGCGATCTTGGAGGGCCAGCCAGAGGAAGAACTTGACCTTCAGGGGCGCCCAGTGTTGTGGGTATACTTTATGGGTATATCAACGGCATAGCCTAGATCCGGCAAGCCCGGGTGGCCCATAGTTGGTGATGTGGCATGTGGCCCATCGGGCGGCCCAGTTACTGTGGATCCTGAAGGATGAAGTCCAGCCCAGGAATAGGAAGCCGGATCCCAACCGACCTACGAAGGAGGCCGGATCCGTAGAGGCTCATAAGGTATCCGGATCCAGCACTACATAGATGGAAGGCGGATCCTTGACATACACGGCAAGACATTGTACCGTAGTTAGACAACTTGTATTCCGGCTAGGACTCTCCGTGTAAACCCAAGATCTGTGCGCCTTTATAAACCGGATCCCGGGAGCCCTAGAGGCACAACCACAACTCATTGTAACAACGCGAAAGCGCCCAGATAATTCCAGACAAGCAGCAGTAGGCCTTTCCATCGTGCAGGTGATCCGAGGCTGGGTAAATCGCGTACCACCGTCCCAAGGACTCTCCGCCCAATGGCCCCTACTTCTTCTTCCCTCCATGAGGATCCCTCCTCTGGAGTATCGTCGAATAGGCAACGACAGTTGGCGCCCACCGTGGGGCCAGAGGCGTCTGGAGGCCGGAACCGGGAGGGTTCTACCTTCGGAGGCATCGGTGACACCGCCGCCGTGGGGCGCGTCAAGTACGCCGGGAACTTTCCGATCGTCCCTGAGGATGAGTGCTGGATTCCGGCTAGGACAAACCCCGTCAAGCTCTCCATCATCCCGATCGGCGGGATACACATCTTCATCGGTGAGACTGTCGATTCCGACGGGAACGCACTGGTAAGTAACGCTGACGCGACCGCCGCTGAGCAGGACACAGTCGCGAAGATCCAATCCGAGACGCAGGAGCTTCCTGAGGAAGATTCCGCCTTAGATCTGGAAAACTCAAAACCCACCCAATCCGCCCCTGAGCAGGAAATAAAGGTGGAAGACCAATGCAGATCTGCCTGGGTCTCCCAGGTGTTAGAGAAGCAGAGATGTCACTTTGTGCACTTGTTAGCCCATACCGCAGGGACCGCCCCTCTAGAAGCCGGAGCTGGCCCCATGCAGGTTCAGGCACTGGAAAATAGCGACGCTCCGGATCAGCAGGAGGCTGTCGGAGAAAGCGACGCTCCGGGTGAAGAATCGATCCTGGGCAACCTAAGCCCAACTTCCGACGATGCCTCCTCCATGAACACTGAAGAGTACGATCGCAAGCTGAAAGAACTCGAAGGCGGTGAAGAATCTGAAGTAGAATCCGCCCAGCCAAAGCAGGTTCTCGCAACCTTGGCAGCACTGGATCAACGGGAATCAGAAGATGAGCACACCCCTTCCGACCCACAGCCATCCAATGCAGGATCTCCGCAATCGCGGGAACGTCCGCATAAGGAATACCTGTCCCCAGAAGAACTGGTTGAGCAGGCAGGTGATGTCTACTCACGCTTGTTTTCCTGTAGACAGTGTTGGGCCTCCAAGAGCAGAGGTTTGTAGAACAGCAGCAAGTTTTCCCTTAAGTGGATCACCCAAGGTTTATCGAACTCAGGGAGGAAGAGGTCAAAGATATCCCTCTCAAGCAACCTCGCAATCACGATACAAGAAGTCTCTTGTGTCCCCAACACACCTAATACACTTGTCGGATGTATAGGTGCACTAGTTCGGCGAAGAGATAGTGAAATACAAGTAATATGGATGAATATGAGTGGTAATAGCAATCTGAAATAAAGATGGCAGCGAGTAAACATGCAACTGAACGATAAATAAACGGAGTTTCGGTGCTTGGAAACAAGGCCTAGGGATCATACTTTCACTAGTGGACACTCTCAACATTGATCACATAACCGAATAAACAAATACTACTTTCTCTACACTCTCTTGTTGGATGACAAACACCATTCATTGTGTAGGGCTACAAGAGCACCTCAATACCGGAGTTAACAAGCTCCACAACATTCGATGTTCATATTTAAATAACCTTAGAGTGCATAATAGATCATTGCAATTTAGACCGAGAACTAACATAGCGCACACACTGTCACCATTACACTATGAAAGGGGGAATAGATCACATCAATACTATCATAGTAATAGTTAACTCCATAATCTACAAGAGATTACAATCATAACCTATGCCAAGAACTACATGATGCACACACTGTCACCATTACATCATGAAGGAGGAATAGACTACTTTAATAACATCACTAGAGTAGCACATAGATGATATTCAACTAGATAACAAAGCTCATGATCACATAAAGATCACATGGGAGAGAGAAATGAACCACATAGCTACCGGTACAGCCCTTAGCCTCGAGGGAGAACTACTCCCTCCTCATCATGGGAGATAGCATCGGTGATGAAGATGGCGGTGGTGTCGATGGAGATGCCTTCCGGGGGCACTTCCCCGTCCCGGCGGCGCGCCGGAACAGAGACTCCTGTCCCCCGAATCTTGGCTTCGCGATGGCGGCGGCTCTGGAAAGTTTCTCGTACCGTGGCTTATTCGTCTAGGGTTTTCGCGACGGAGTCCTTAAGTAGGCAGAAGGGCAGCCTCGGAGGGGCCCTGGTGGGGCCACACAATAGGGGGGCGCGCCCTAGCCCTTGGCCGCGCCGCCCTGGCGTGTGGGGCCCCCTGGCTCCCCTCTGGTCTCTCTCCGGTGTTCTGGAAGCTTTGTGGAATTATAAGATACTGGGCGTTGATTTCGTCCAATTCCGAGAATATTTCCTTACTAGGATTTCGAAACCAAAAACAGCGAAAAAACAGAACTGGCACTTCGGCATCTCGTCAATAGGTTAGTTCCAGAAAATGCATAAATATGACATAAAGTGTGTATAAAACATGTAGGTATTGTCATAAAACAAGCATGGAACATAAGAAATTATCGATATGCTGGAGACGTGTAACATCCCAAATTTCAAATAAAGGAAGAAGAAGAATTCTAGAGATCAAAAAATTAGAACCAACAAAAACTTTTAATTTGCATATAGTGCCATGCATAGGACTTGTGCATTTTGAGTGATATGCCATGATGATTGTTATATTGTGTATATGATGAACTCCAAAACCCTAGAGTGATCAAGTGATGATCACCAAACAAATAAATCAAAAAGAGAAAGAAGTCAAATATTAATAAAATCTTAAAAATCCTAACATATGGTCTATGTCATTTTTGTAAATTTGACCCTAGACCCATTTGATCTTCACCAATACTTGTAATATGATATTCAAGAGTAATTACAACTTTGAGAATCAAAGATATACCATTTAAATCAAATTCAACAATTAAAATAGGATCACATGAGATAATGGTCATTTCTGACTTTTATATTCTGGTCACCACTTTGAGCCTCTATATTTCAAGATTTATAAACTAAACAAATTCAAATCTTTGCATGTCATCCAAGTACACAACAAGATGAACAACTCTTGTAAAGAGCACCATACCAAATTCATTTTTGATCAAAAGTTATGAGCAAGCAAAGAGAGGACTTTGAAACATTTGCAAGATTCCCAATTCTCAAACTTTGATCAAACCAGGCCACCCCTTGACCCTCACTTGCCCTAGCAATGATCCCTGGACACTCCTACACCGAGCCCATGCAAGGGAAGCCAAGGAGAGGGCCAGACACGGCGTGGACATGGCCATGCCGGCCACGTTCGCCGCCGACGCGCCTCCCCTCTCTTCTCTCCACAGCAGCCCTCGCCACCATGTCCAACGCATCGACAAAGATCTCCTGGATCCGACAGTACACGCCCTTGACCGCGAGGACGACGCCACGACTCGCCACGGTCGCGCCCAGGTACGCCCAGGTACGCCGCGAGCGGCATGGGCGACGTCACCGTGCACGGACGCGCGCGACACGGCCACGCGTCGCTCGCAGCACCTCGCCGTACCCCGACCAAACCCGTGCGCCATGGTACCTTACTCGCCACGCGGAGCTCGCCGGACATGCGTGCGTCATGCCTTGGCGACCACGGTCGCCAGAGAGGAGAAACGCGCCCGCCGCGGCCGCGACAGTACATGCACGGACCCGACCACCCTACGCGTCCCCTTGCCGCGCCGTTCACGCTCGTAGCTTCGCCATGAAGTCGTGAACACGACCCCGTCGTTGCTTAGCCCCCTAGCTCACCGGAGAAGTTGCGCCCTTGTCGACCTCGCCGCAGCACCTCGGCCACCCTCGCACCTATAAAAGGAGGCCTCGCCACGACCATCTCTTCACACCACCACCCTCCCCTCTCCTTCCTCGACCACCTCAGCACCTCACCATGCTCGATTAGCCACCAGAAGCTCCCAATTGCAAGATCGCCGCCGCCCACAGTAGCCGACGATCGCCGAAGAAGGACGCCGCCCCTGGAGCTGCCGCCAGTACCAGGAGCTTCGCCGTCGTCCACAACTTCACCGTGCACACTGACCCACCCTAGCTGGAGCCACGGTGAGCCTCCGACCCCCTACCTGAGCCGCCGGCGAGCCCCTCTCTCGCCGTCGACGACGATGGATGTGCGCCGTTAGATCCTATTCTAATCCGACGCGCCTCGTTGATCCATACCGCTTCGGGCGTTATGAGTCTCTGACGAGTGGAGCCCACTGTCAGGCGGCCCGCGCGTGCGTGGATGCGTGGTGGGCTGGCCTTGGGCCGTTTTAAACGTTTAGGCCCAGTTAGTTTTCCCGCCGGCCTTTTTAATTCAAACTTCGTTTGATAAATTTAGTTTGAATTCAATACTGAACCCAACTTTGAAAATTCGTAGAATCTGTTTGGCTTGGCCAAATTTAACAAAATTTATATATTTGGAAAGCTAGTAAAAAGATCTACATTATGCCACTGGTCCCACCTCGAGATCTTTTGTGGAAATAAAATGATAAAAAGAAGAAGGCAGGGACTTTTTCATATTCAAATAATTATTAAAAATCAACCAAAATAGATATTTAATTAATTCCAACTCCTATAGCTCACATTTGACTTACACTAATTGTTTCTGCAAGAAAATGGTGTGGTCACTTTGCATGATCATGCCCTAGTTTAATTAATGGACAATATGGCTAGTTTAGTTAAGTGATATTGTCCAAAACTATTATGTAAAAAATATGAAGGATTTCCCTTCATTTAAATCTTGTCCCAAATGAATTCATGAGATGTTTGCACCCCTGGTCCAAACACTCCTATATGAATATTTGGGAATTTAAATCCTTTGTGGAACTATAAAATGGTATGAGGTGATCTACCTCATTTAAATCATTTTCTCAAATAATGATAATGAATGTTTGACTTATGTCAATATAAATTCATGTATGATTATTTGAGAAGTTAAATCTTAAGAAGATTTCAATGAGAGGAAATTATGTTCCTCAAAGACTAAATGGAAAGTATTAATTACACATGTAATGAGAGGAAATTACTTTTCTTTAATAAAGAACACCAATGCATCTAATTATTTTATGTGTGTGCTTAGCATAGTTTGTGTGAAGTAATGATGTGCTTAGTATATCTTTTGAGCTTGCTTAGTGATTATACCTCGTATTTAAATTTAGACGCTAGCACCGGAGATTACCAAGAGGAAGGAGAATTCTACCCAGAAGAGGAAGAAGAAAACCTAGAGAACTACCAAGGCAAGCTGATACTCTTGCAAAGTGCAAAGCCCTCCTTGGGCAAGGCACCATGATTCTTACCTTTCTTCATACAAGCCTATCTTATATTTACACTAT
This sequence comes from Lolium rigidum, assembly GCF_022539505.1. Lineage (NCBI taxonomy): Eukaryota > Viridiplantae > Streptophyta > Magnoliopsida > Poales > Poaceae > Lolium > Lolium rigidum. The sequence continues at coordinate 85,433,792 of NC_061509.1, forward strand.
ACAAGTTTTACTTGTGGTGTTTTCAAAGAGTGGATTAAAATTGGTCTAGGGAACAAGATTACTAGAGTAGCAAAGTTAGTCTTATAGATAGCAAAGCAATGTAGCACCCCTCATGATTAGTGCTAGTGCTCAAATACTAAAGCTTTGACTACTCTAGATGGGAACATATGACTTGTTGAATTTGAAACTTTGGAATGATGAGACATTCCATTGGATGAGTTGAAGTTGAATATGAACAAGAGAAGATAGTGATTTTTGATAAAACCCTGATATTGGTTTGAATGCGATACCCTTCCAATTTTTGAGTACCCCCACAATACCTGATTATGGGTAGGGCTTAGCTTGAAGTTTATAAATTTTAGTATGAGTTCCCTCTGAACACACGTCATAGGGGTTATGCCGAGGCTGCCTCCGTTGTTGCGAAATGATGTGAATTGAGGTGAATTGTACGGCCAAGCCCAGTGCAGTTCCCAGGTTAACAGCTGGTTTTCACTGGGAGGCCAAGCTCATGGGGAGAGGTGCTCATACTAGGATTTGTAAGTGAAAGGTTAGGGTTGATGATCCGCGTACTGTGTTACGATGATTCGGAGTTTTTCCGATGGATGAAATCAAATGTTGTGGCACAAGTGTGCAACCTCTACAGAGTGTAAATCTATTCGAATAGCCGTGTCCACGGTTACGGACGGTTGGAAAGGCCATACAGTTTCCAGTGTCAGAATTTTGAAAACCTTAGTGAATATGAATGGTGACTTGGTGACTTGTTGGGAGTTACCATCAATGTTGTGGGAATGACACTAATGTTCCCACTTGAGTTAGTTAGCACATGATCAAATACTTGTGAACTAAAATATGGCTTATGCAAATTAAACTAGAGCTTAGTACCTTTACTCAAAGAGTTGGCATTTTACATTAGTATTAGTTTGCAAGTACTTAAAGTACTTACGGCTTTGTCCCTGGCTATTCAAATGGCCAGAGTACGATGATGAACAGAACTATCACGAGGATGACCAGCAGGACGCCTACGACAACTAGGGGTTTCTGACGTCAAATGTTGGCATGTGGACTAGAGAGTCCATCTATCGTTACGCTTCCACTATGTATGAACTTGTGTATGTATGTTGATTGATAGATCAACTATTTATGTAAGATGAATCAGGTGATTCAATGTTGTAAGACAATATAGCTTGTAATAAATAATGACTGTGATATTCGACTATTATGCCTCGCAACAACATTATCCTGGGATTGCGATGAATGACATAATAGGCATTCGGACTTAAAAATCCGGTTGTTGACAAGACGTATCAGCATCCCCAAGCTTAGTTCCTACTCGCCCTCGAGTAGGTAAACGATAACAAGGATAATTTCTGAAGTGACATGCTACCAATATAATCTTGATCATACTATTGTAAAGCATATGAGATGAATGAAGTGATTCAAAGCAATGGTAAAGATGATGATTAAACAACTGAATCATATAGCAAAGACTTTTCATGAATAGTACTTTCAAGACAAGCATCAATAAGTCTTGCATAAGAGTTAACTAATAAAGCAATAAATTCTTAGTAGAAAGCTTTGAAACAACACAAAGGAAGATATAAGTTTCAGCGGTTGCTTTCAACTTCAACATGTTTATCTCATGGATAATTGTCAACATAAAGCAATATAACAAATGCAATAGGTAAACATGTAGGAATCAATGCACAGTTTACACAAGTGTTTGCTTCTAAGATAGAAAGAATAGGTAAACTGACTCAACAATAAAGTAGAAGAATGGCCCTTCGCAGAGGGAAGCATGGATTACTATTTTTGTGCTAGAGCTTTTCATTTTGAAAACATAGAAACAATTTTGTCAACGGTAGTAATAAATCATATGTGTTATGTATAAGACATCCTATAAGTTGCAAGCCTCATGCATAGTATACCAATAGTGCTCGCACCTTGTCGTAATTAGCTTGGATTAACACGGATTATCATTGCATAACATATGTTTCAACCAAGTGTCACAAAGGGGTACCTCTATGCCGCCTGTACAGAGGTCTAAGGAGAAAGTTCGCATTGGACTTCTCGCTTTTGATTATTCTCAACTTAGACATCCATACCGGGACAACATAGACAATAGATGATGGACTCCTCTTTTAATGCAATGCTTAAGCATTCAACAACAGATAATATTCTCATAAGAGATTGAGGATTTGTGTCCAAACTGAAACTTCCACCATGATTCATGGCTTTAGTTAGCGGCCCAATGTTCTTCTCTAACAATATGCATACTCAAACCATTTGATCATGAAAATCGCCCTTACTTCAGACAAGACGAACATGCATAGCAACTCACATGATATTCAACAAAGGTGTAAAATTGATGGCGTCCCCAGAAACATGGTTACCGCTCAACAAGCAACTTATAAGAAATAAGACACATAGCAACATATTCAATACCACAATAGTTTTTGAGGCTATTTTCCCATGAGCTATATATTGCGGAGACAAAGAATAGAATTTTAAAGGTAGCACTCAAGTAATGTACTTTGGAATGGCAGAGAAATACCATGTAGTAGGTAGGTATGGTGGACACAAATGGCATAGTTTTTGGCTCAAGGATTTGGATGCACGAGAAGTAATCCCTCTCAATACAATGCTAGGCTAGCAAGGTTGTTTGAAGCAAACTCAAGTATAAAACGGTGCAGCAAGACTCACATATGAACATATTGCAAGCATTATAAGACTCTACACTGTCTTCCTTGTTGTTCAAACACCTTAACCAGAAAATATCTAGACTTAGAGAGACCAATCATGCAAACCAAATTTTAACAAGCTCTATGTAGTTCTTCATTAATAGGTGCAAAGTACATGATGCAAGAGCTTAAACATGATCTATATGAGAGCTCAAAACAATTGCCAAGTATCAAATTATTCAAGACAATATACCAATTACCACATGAAGCATTTTCTGTTTCCAACCAAATAGCAATTAACGAAGCGGTTTTCAACTCCACCATGAACATTAAAGATAGAACTAAGAACACCAGTGTTCATATGAAAGAGCGGAGCGTGTCTCTCTCCCACACAAGCATGAATTTATTCAAACAAAACAAAACAAACAGACGCTCCAAGTAAAGTACATATGATGTGACTGAATAAAAATATAGTTTCACTAGAGGTGACCTGATAAGTTGTCGATGAAGAAGGGGATGCCTTGGGCATCCCCAAGCTTAGACGCTTGGGTCTTCTTGAAATATGCAGGGATGAACCACGGGGGTATCCCCAAGCTTAGACTTTTCACTCTTCTTAATCATATATCATCCTCCTCTCTTGACCCTTGAAAACTTCCTCCACACCAAACTCGAAACAACTCATTAGAGGGTTAGTGCATAATCAAAATTTCACATGTTCAGAGGTGACATGTAACATCCCAAATTTCAATAAAAGAAAGAAGAAGAATTTCAGAGATCCAAAATTCAGAACCAACAAAAACTTTTAAATTGCATATAGTGCCCTGCATAGGACTTGTGCATTTTGAGTGATATGCCATGATGATTGTTTTATTGTTTATGTGATGAACTCTAAAACCCTAAAGTGATCAAGTGAAGATCACCAAATAAATAAATCAAAAAGAGAAAGAAATCAAATAAGAATAAAACCCTAAAAACCCTAACATATGACATATGCCATTTTTTTCAAACTTTGACCCTAGACCCATTTGACCTTCACCATTATTTGTAATATGATATTAAATAGTTATTACAACTTTGGGAATCAAAGAAATACCATTTAAACCAAATCTAAAAATCAAAATATGCTCACATAGAATAATGGTCATTTTTGACAATTACAATCTGGTCACCACTTTGAGCCTTTGCAATTCAAGATTTCTAAACTAAACAAATTCCATTCTTTGCATGTCATCCAAGTACACAACAAGGTGAACAACTTCTGTAAAGATCATCATACCAAATTCATCTTGGATCAAAAGTTATGAGCAAGCAAAGAGCAGACTTTGAAACTTTGGCAAGATCATCACTTTGCAAATTTTGATCAAACCAGACCACCTTCTGCTCACCACTTGACCTAGCCATGACTCCTTGACCCTACCTTACCTAGCCCATGCAAGGAGACACCATGGACACGACCAAAACATGGCTGGCCATGGCCATGCCGGCCACGTTCCCCATCGACGCTCACTGATGCGTGTAGTTGACACGTCCGTTGGGAACCCCAAGAGGAAGGTGTGATGCGCACAGTAGCAAGTTTCCTCAGTAAGAAACCAAGGTTTAATCGAACCAGTAGGAGTCAAGAAGCACGTTGAAGGTTGATGGTGGCGGAATGTAGTGCGGCGCAACACCAGGGATTCCGGCGCCAACGTGGAACCTGCACAACACAACCAAAGAACTTTGCCCCAACGTAACAGCGAGGTTGTCAATCTCACCGGCTTGCAGTAAACAAAGGATTAACCGTATTGTGTGGAAGATGATTGTTTGCGAAGAACAGTAAAGAACAATTATTGCAGTAGATTGTATTTCAGATGTAAAGAATAGACCGGGGTCCACAGCTTCACTAGCGGTGTCTCTCCCATAAGATAAATAGCATGTTGGGTGAACAAATTACAGTTGGGCAATTGACAAATAAAGAAGGCATAACAATGCACATACATATATCATGATGAGTACTATGAGATTTAATCGTGGCATTACGACAAAGTACATAGACCGCCATCCAGACATGCATCTATGCCTAAAAAGTCCACTTTCAGGTTATCATCCGAACCCCTTCCGGTATTAAGTTGCAAGCAACGAGACAATTGCATTAAGTATGGTGCGTAATGTAATCAACACAAATATCCTTAGACAAATCATCGATGTTTTATCCCTAGTGGCAACAAGACATCCACAACCTTAGAACTTTCCGTCACTCGTCCTGCATTTAATGGAGGCATGAACCCACTATCGAGCATAAATACTCCCTCTTGGAGTCACAAGTATCAACTTGGCCAGAGCCTCTACTAGCAACGGAGAGCATGAAAGAACATAAACAACATATATGATAGATTGATAATGAACTTGACATAGTATTCAATATCCATCGGATCCCAACAAACACAACATGTAGGATTACAAAGAAACGATCTTGATCATGATAGGCAGCTCACAAGATCGAGCATGATAGCACAATTAGGAGAAGACGACCATCTAGCTACTGCTATGGACCCATGGTCCAGGGGTGAACTACTCACACATCAATCCGGAGGCGATCATGGCGATGAAGAGAACTCCGGGAGATGATTCCCCTCTCCGGCAGGGTGCCGGAGGCGATCTCCTGAATCCCCCGAGATGGGATTGGCGGCGGCGGCGTCTCTGGAAGGTTTTCCGTATCGTGGCTCTCGGTACTGGGGGTTTCGCGACGAAGACTTTAAGTAGGCGGAAGGGCAGGTCAGGGGGCCACACGAGGGCCCCACAAAACAGGCCGGCGCCTAGTGTGGCATCGCCTCGTGGCCCCACTTCTTATTCTCTTCGGTCTTCTGGAAGCTTCGTGTGAAAATAGGACCCTGGGCGTTGATTTCGTCCAATTCCGAGAATATTTCCTTACTAGGATTTCTGAAACCAAAAACAGCTAGAAAACAAAGAATCGGCTCTTCGGCATCTCGTCAATAGGTTAGTGCCGTAAAATGCATAAATATGACATATAATGTGTATAAAACATGTGAGTATCATCATAAAAGTAGCATGGAACATAAGAAATTATAGATACGTTTGGGACGTATCAAGCATCCCCAAGCTTAGTTCCTACTCGCCCTCGAGTAGGTAAACGATAACAAAGATAATTTCTGAAGTGACATGCTATCATAATCTTGATCAATACTATTGTAAAGCACATGAGATGAGTGCAGCGATTCAAAGCATTGATGAAGATAATGAGTAAACAAATGAATCATTTAGCAAAGACTTTTCATGAATAATACTTTCAAGACAAGCATCAATAAGTCTTGCATAAGAGTTAACTCATAAGCAATAAGTTCTTAGTAGAAAGCTTTGAAACAACACAAAGGAAGATATAAGTTTCAGCGGTTGCTTTCAACTTCAACATGTATATCTCATGGATAATTGTCAACACAAAGTAATATAACAAGTGCAATAGGTAAACATGTAAGAATCAATGCACACAGTTGATACAAGTGTTTGCTTCTAAGATAGAAAGAATAGGTAAACCGACTCAACAATAAAGTAGAAGAAAGGCCCTTCGCAGAGGGAAGCATGGATTACTATTTTTGTGCTAGAGCTTTTATTTTGAAAACAAGAAACAATTTTGTCAACGGTAGTAATAAAGCATATGAGTTATGTATAAGACATCTTATAAGTTGCAAGCCTCATGCATAGTATACTAATAGTGCTCGCACCTTGTCCTAATTAGGTTGGGTTAACACGGATTATCATTTCATAACATATGTTTCAACCAAGTGTCACAAAGGGGTACCTCTATGCCGCCTGTACAAGGGTCTAAGGAGAAGGTTCGCATTGGATTTCTCGCTTTTGATCATTCTCAACTTAGACACCCATACCGGGACAACATAGACAACATGATAATGGACTCCTCTTTTAATGCTTAAGCATTCAACAACAGATTAATATTCTCATAAGAGATTGAGGTTTTATGTCCAAACCGAAACTTCCACCATGATTCATGGCTTTAGTTAGCGGCCCAATGTTCTTCTCTAACAAGTATGCATACTCAAACCATTTGATTGTGAAAACCGCCCTTACTTCGTACAAGACGAACATGCATAACAACTCACATGATATTCAACAAAGGTAAAAAGTTGATGGCGTCCCCAGAAACATGGTTACCGCTCAACAAGCAACTTACTAAGAAATAAGACACATAAGTACATATTCTTCACCACAATAGTTTTTAAGCTATTTTGTCCCATGAGCTATATATTGTAAAGGTAAAGAATAGAAATTTTAAAGGTAGTACTCAAGTAATGTACTTTGGAATGGCGGAGAAATACCATGTGGTAGGTAGGTATGGTGGACACAAATGGCATGGTTATTGGCTCAAGGATTTGGATGCACGAGAAGAATTCCTCTCAATACAAGGCTAGGCTAGCAAGGTTGTTTGAAGCAAACTCAAGTATAAAATGGTGCAGCAAGACTCACATATAAACATATTGTAAGCATTATAAGACTTTACATCGTCTCCTTATTGTTCAAACACCCCAACCAGAAAATATCTAGACTTAGAGAGAACAATCATGCAAACCAAATTTTAACATGCTCTATGTAGTTATTCATTAATGCGTACAAGGTACATGATGCAAGAGCTTAAACAAGATCTATATGAGCACAACAATTGCCAAGTATCACATTATTAAAGACATTATACCATTTACCACATGCGGCATTTTCCGTTTCCAACCATATATCAATGAATGAGGTAGTTCAACTTTCGCAATGAACATTAAAGATAAAGCTAAGAACACATGTGTTCATACGAAACAGTGGAGCGTAATATCTCCAATATAAAGGATTGTGGGATCCGACTTTATTCAAACAAAACAAAAACTAAAGCAAACAGACGCTCCAAGCAAAGCACATAAGATGTGACGGAATAAAAATATAGTTTCATTAGAGGAACTCGATAAGTTGTCGATGAAGAAGGGGATGCCTTGGGCATCCCCAAGCTTAGACGCTTGGGTCTTCTTAAAATATGCAGGGATGAACCACGGGGCATCCCCAAGCTTTGACTTTTCACTCTTCTTGATCATATTGTATCATCCTCCTCTCTTGACCCTTGAAAACTTCCTCCACACCAAACTCGAAACAAACTCATTAGAGGGTCAGTGCATAATTCATATATTCAGAGGTGACATAATCATTCTTAATACTTCTGGACATTGCACAAAGCTACTGAAAGTTAATGGAACAAAGAAATCCATCAAACATAGCAAAACAAGCAATGGGAAATAAAAGGCAGAATCTGTCAAAACAGAACAGTCCATAAAGACGAATTTTAAAATGGCACCAGCCTTGCTCAGATGAAAATGCCCAAATTGAATGAAAGTTGCGTACATATCTGAGGATCACGCACGTAAATTGGCAGATTTTTCTGAGTTACCTACAAAGAATTCTGCCCAGATTCGTGACAGCAAGAAATCTGTTTCTGCGCAGTAATCCAAATCTAGTATTGACTTTACTATCAAAGACTTTACTTGGCACAACAATGCAATAAAATAAAGATAAGGAGAGGTTGCTACAGTAGTAAATAACTTCCAAGACTCAAATATAAAACAAAATACTGTAGTAAAAACATGGGTTGTCTCCCATAAGCGCTTTTCTTTAACGCCTTTCAGCTAGGCGCAGAAAGTGTGTATCAAGTATTATCGAGAGATGAAGCATCAACATCATTACCGGGGGTGTTGGGAGTTTTATCAATTTTAGGCCTATAATAATTCTTTGGTTTAGGCACCTTAGAGACATACATGAATTTTTGCTCTTTACCCACATAAGCTTTCTCCTTATATTTAAGAGAAGAAAAAGTTGAACCCAAGGTTCCCATAGCTTTTTCAAGTTCGCCAATCCTATTGATTTGATTATCATGGACAACACAAGTTCCTAGGAAACTAATTCTTTCATCAATTCCTCCTAAGGATTTATCAAGTTCATCAGTTTTATCAAGTAACATTTCCAATTTAGTTTCAACACTTGGAAATTTTTTCTCTATGGTTTCCAATTTTTTCATAACATCCTCAAGAGAGATTTCAATTTTAGTTTCATTAACAGGTGGTATTCCAACTAGACTCTCAATGATGCAACTAGCTTCTAAAGCAGGAGTACCTAGGAAATTACCCCCGAAAGAGTATCAAGAACATACCTATTCCAACTAGATATACCAACATAAAAGTTCCTAAGTAGGATAATAGTGGAGTGTTTCTTAGTGCACCTATGATGAGCACCACTAATTCTATACCAAGCATCTTTAAAACTTTCTCCACCTTGTTGTTTAAACGAACGAACTTCAACTTCAGGATTACTCATTTTAGCAGTAGTAAATAAAGCAAACTAGATAAAGTAAATGCAAGTAACTAATTTTTTTTTTGTGTTTTTGATATGGAGAACAAGACAGTAAATAAAGTAAAGCTAGCAACTAATTTTTTTGTGTTTTGTCTAAGTGCAGCAAACAAAGTAGTAAATAAAATAAAGCAAGACAAAAACAAAGTAAAGAGATTGGAAGTGGAGACTCCCCTTGCGGCGTGTCTTGATCTCCCGCAAGCAACGGCGCCAAAAATTTGCTTGATGCGTGTAGTTGACACGTCCGTTGGGAACCCCAAGAGGAAGGTGTGATGCGCACGGTAGCAAGTTTCCTCGGTAAGAAACCAAGGTTTAATCAAACCAGTAGGAGTCAAGAAGCACGTTGAAGGTTGATGGTGGCGGAAAGTAGTGCGGCGCAACACCAGGGATTCCGGCGCCAACGTGGAACCTACACAACACAACCAAAGTACTTTGCCCCAACGTAACAGCGAGGTTGTCAATCTCACCGGCTTGCCGTAAACAAAGGATTAACCGTATTGTGTGGAAGATGATTGTTTGCGAAGAACAGTAAAGAACAAGTATTGCAGTAGATTGTATTTCAGATGTAAAGAATAGACCGGGGTCCACAGTTCACTAGCGGTGTCTCTCCCATAAGATAAATAGCATGTTGGGTGAACAAATTACGGTTGGGCAATTGACAAATAAAGAAGGCATAACAATGCACATACATATATCATGATGAGTACTATGAGATTTAATCAGGGCATTACGACAAAGTACATAGACCGCCATCCAAGCATGCATCTATGCCTAAAAAGTCCACTTTCGAGGTTATCATCCGAACCCCTTCCGGTATTAAGTTGCAAGCAACGAGACAATTGCATTAAGTATGGTGCGTAATGTAATCAACACAAATATCCTTAGACAAATCATCGATGTTTTATCCCTAGTGGCAACAACGACATCCACAACCTTAGAACTTTACGTCACCGTCCCAGATTTAATGGAGGCATGAACCCACTATCGAGCATAAATACTCCCTCTTGGAGTCACAAGTATCAACTTGGCCGAGCCTCTACTAGCAACGGAGAGCATGAAAGAACATAAACAACATATATGATAGATTGATAATGAACTTGACATAGTATTCAATATCCATCGGATCCCAACAAACACAACATGTAGGATTACAAAGAAACGATCTTGATCATGATAAGCAGCTCACAAGATCGAGCATGATAGCACAATTAGGAGAAGACGACCATCTAGCTACTGCTATGGACCCATGGTCCAGGGGTGAACTACTCACACATCAATCCGGAGGCGATCATGGCGATGAAGAGAACTCCGGGAGATGATTCCCCTCTCCGGCAGGGTGCCGGAGGCGATCTCCTGAATCCCCCGAGATGGGATTGGCGGCGGCGGCGTCTCAATAAGGTTTTCCGTATCGTGGCTCTCGGTACTGGGGGTTTCGCGACGAAGACTTTAAGTAGGCGGAAGGGCGGGTCAGGGGGCCACACGAGGGCCCCACACAACAGGCCGGCGCGGCCAAGGCCCAGGCCGCGCCGCCCTAGTGTGGCATCGCCTCGTGGCCCCACTTCTTATTCTCTTCGGTCTTCTGGAAGCTTCGTGTGAAAATAGGACCATGGGCGTTGATTTCGTCCAATTCCGAGAATATTTCCTTACTAGGATTTCTGAAACCAAAAACAGCAGAAAACAGCAACTGGCTCTTCGGCATCTCGTCAATAGGTTAGTGTCGGAAAATGCATAAATATGACATATAATGTGTATAAAACATGTGAGTATCATCATAAAAGTAGCATGGAACATAAGAAATTATAGATACGTTTGGGACGTATCAAGCATCCCCAAGCTTAGTTCCTACTCGCCCTCGAGTAGGTAAACGATAACAAAGATAATTTCTGAAGTGACATGCTATCATAATCTTGATCAATACTATTGTAAAGCACATGAGATGAATACAGCGATTCGAAGCAATGATGAAGATAATGAGTAAACAAATGAATCATTTAGCAAAGACTTTTCATGAATAATACTTTAAAGACAAGCATCAATAAGTCTTGCATAAGAGTTAACTCATAAGCAATAAGTTCTTAGTAGAAAGCTTTGAAACAACACAAAGGAAGATATAAGTTTCAGCGGTTGCTTTCAACTTCAACATGTATATCTCATGGATAATTGTCAACACAAAGTAATATAACAAGTGCAATAGGTAAACATGTAAGAATCAATGCACACAGTTGATACAAGTGTTTGCTTCTAAGATAGAAAGAATAGGTAAACTGACTCAACAATATAGTACAAGAAAGGCCCTTCGCAGAGGGAAGCATGGATTACTATTTTTGTGCTAGAGCTTTTATTTTGAAAACAAGAAACAATTTTGTCAACGGTAGTAATAAAGCATATGAGTTATGTATAAGACATCTTATAAGTTGCAAGCCTCATGCATAGTATACTAATAGTGCTCGCACCTTGTCCTAATTAGCTTGGGTTAACACGGATTATCATTGCATAACATATGTTTCAACCAAGTGTCACAAAGGGGTACCTCTATGCCGCTCTGTACAAGGGTCTAAGGAGAAGGTTCGCATTGGATTTCTCGCTTTTGATCATTCTCAACTTAGACACCCATACCGGGACAACATAGACAACGAGATAATGGACTCCTCTTTTAATGCTTAAGCATTCAACAACAGTTAATATTCTCATAAGAGATTGAGGTTTTATGTCCAAACTGAAACTTCCACCATGATTCATGGCTTTAGTTAGCGGCCCAATATTCTTCTCTAACAGTATGCATACTCAAACCATTTGATTGTGAAAACCGTCCTTACTTCAGACAAGACGAACATGCATAGCAACTCACATGATATTCAACAAAGGTAAAAAGTTGATGGCGTCCCCAGAAACATGGTTACCGCTCAACAAGCAACTTACTAAGAAATAAGACACATAAGTACATATTCTTCACCACAATAGTTTTTAAGCTATTTTGTCCCATGAGCTATATATTGTAAAGGTAAAGAATAGAAATTTTAAAGGTAGCACTCAAGTAATGTACTTTGGAATGGCGGAGAAATACCATGTGGTAGGTAGGTATGGTGGACACAAATGGCATGGTTATTGGCTCAAGGATTTGGATGCACGAGAAGAATTCCTCTCAATACAAGGCTAGGCTAGCAAGGTTGTTTGAAGCAAACTCAAGTATAAAATGGTGCAGCAAGACTCACATATAAACATATTGTAAGCATTATAAGACTTTACATCGTCTCCTTGTTGTTCAAACACCTCAACCAGAAAATATCTAGACTTAGAGAGAACAATCATGCAAACCAAATTTTAACATGCTCTATGTAGTTATTCATTAATGGGTACAAGGTACATGATGCAAGAGCTTAAACAAGATCTATATGAGCACAACAATTGCCAAGTATCACATTATTCAAGACATTATACCATTTACCACATGCGGCATTTTCCGTTTCCAACCATATATCAATGAATGAGGTAGTTCAACTTTCGCAATGAACATTAAAGATAAAGCTAAGAACACATGTGTTCATACGAAACAACGGAGCGTAATATCTCCAATATAAAGGATTGTGGGATCCGACTTTATTCAAACAAAACAAAAACTAAAGCAAACAGACGCTCCAAGCAAAGCACATAAGATGTGACTGAATAAAAATATAGTTTCATTAGAGGAACTCGATAAGTTGTCGATGAAGAAGGGGATGCCTTGGGCATCCCCAAGCTTAGATGCTTGGGTCTTCTTAAAATATGCAGGGATGAACCACGGGGCATCCCCAAGCTTTGACTTTTCACTCTTCTTGATCATATTGTATCATCCTCCTCTCTTGACCCTTGAAAACTTCCTCCACACCAAACTCGAAACAAACTCATTAGAGGGTCAGTGCATAATTCATATATTCAGAGGTGACATAATCATTCTTAATACTTCTGGACATTGCACAAAGCTACTGAAAGTTAATGGAACAAAGAAATCCATCAAACATAGCAAAACAGGCAATGCGAAATAAAAGGCAGAATCTGTCAAAACAGAGCAGTCCATAAAGACGAATTTTAAAATGGCACCAGACTTGCTCAGATGAAAATGCCCAAATTGAATGAAAGTTGCGTACATATCTGAGGACCACGCACGTAAATTGGCAGATTTTTCTGAGTTACCTACAGAGAATTCTGCCCAGATTCGTGACAGCAAGAAATCTGTTTCGCGCGAGTAATCCAAATCTAGTATTGACTTTACTATCAAAGACTTTACTTGGCACAACAATGCAATAAAATAAATATAAGGAGAGGTTGCTACAGTAGTAAACAACTTCCAAGACTCAAATATAAAACAAAATACTGTAGTAAAAACATGGGTTGTCTCCCATAAGCGCTTTTCTTTAACGCCTTTCAGCTAGGCGCAGAAAGTGTGTATCAAGTATTATCGAGAGATGAAGCATCAACATCATTACCAGGGGTGTTGGGAGTTTTATCAATTTTAGGCCTATAATAATTCTTTGGTTTAGGCACCTTAGAGACATACATGAATTTTTGCTCTTTACCCACATAAGCTTTCTCCTTATATTTAAGAGAAGAAAAAGTTGAACCCAAGGTTCCCATAGCTTTTTCAAGTTCACCAATCCTATTGATTTGATTATCATGGACAACACAAGTTCCTAGGACACTAATTCTTTCATCAATTCCTCCTAAGGATTTATCAAGTTCATCGGTTTTATCAAGTAACATTTCCAATTTAGTTTCAACACTTGGAAATTTTTTCTCTATGGTTTCCAATTTTTTCATAACATCCTCAAGAGAGATTTCAATTTTAGTTTCATTAACAGGTGGTATTCCAACTAGACTCTCAATGATGCAACTAGCTTCTAAAGCAGGAGTACCTAGGAAATTACCCCCGAAAGAGTATCAAGAACATACCTATTCCAACTAGATATACCAACATAAAAGTTCCTAAGTAGGATAATAGTGGAGTGTTTCTTAGTGCACCTATGATGAGCACCACTAATTCTATACCAAGCATCTTTAAAACTTTCTCCACCTTGTTGTTTAAACGAACGAACTTCAACTTCAGGATTACTCATTTTAGCAGTAGTAAATAAAGCAAACTAGATAAAGTAAATGCAAGTAACTAATTTTTTTTGTGTGTTTTTGATATGAAGAACAAGACAGTAAATAAAGTAAAGCTAGCAACTAATTTTTTTGTGTTTTGTTTAAGTGCAGCAAACAAAGTAGTAAATAAAATAAATCAAGACAAAACAAAGTAAAGAGATTGGAAGTGGAGACTCCCCTTGCAGCGTGTCTTGATCTCCCCGGCAACGGCGCCAAAAATTTGCTTGATGCGTGTAGTTGACACGTCCGTTGGGAAACCCAAGAGGAAGATGTGATGCGCACAGTAGCAAGTTTCCCTCAGTAAGAAACCAAGATTTAATCGAACCAGTAGGAGTCAAGAAGCACGTTGAAGGTTGATGGTGGCGGAATGTAGTGCGGCGCAACACCAGGGATTCCGGCGCCAACGTGGAACCTGCACAACACAACCAAAGAACTTTGCCCCAACGTAACAGACAAGGTTGTCAATCTCACCGGCTTGCTCGTAAACAAAGGATTAACCGTATTGTGTGGAAGATGATTGTTTGCGAAGAACAAGTAAAGAACAATTATTGCAGTAGATTGTATTTCGGATGTAAAGAATAGACCGGGGTCCACAGTTCACTAGCGGTGTCTCTCCCATAAGATAAATAGCATGTTGGGTGAACAAATTGCGGTTGGGCAATTGACAAATAAAGAAGGCATAACAATGCACATACATATATCATGATGAGTACTATGAGATTTAATCGGGGCATTAAGACAAAGTACATAGACCGCCATCCAAGCATGCATCTATGCCTAAAAAGTCCACTTTCAGGTTATCATCCGAACCCCTTCCGGTATTAAGTTGCAAGCAACAGACAATTGCATTAAGTATGGTGCGTAATGTAATCAACACCAATATCCTTAGACAAAGCATCAATGTTTTATCCCTAGTGGCAACAGCACATCCACAACCTTAGAACTTTCTGTCACTGTCCCAGATTTAATGGAGGCATGAACCCACTATCGAGCATAAATACTCCCTCTTGGAGTCACAAGTATCAACTTGGCCGCAGTCTCTACTAGCAACGGAGAGCATGCAAGAACATAAACAACATATATGATAGATTGATAATCAACTTGACATAGTATTCAATATCCATCGGATCCCAACAAACACAACATGTAGGATTACAAAGAAACGATCTTGATCATGATAGGCAGCTCACAAGATCGAGCATGATAGCACAATTAGGAGAAGACGACCATCTAGCTACCGCTATGGACCCATGGTCCAGGGGTGAACTACTCACACATCAATCCGGAGGCGATCATGGCGATGAAGAGACCTCCGGGAGATGATTCCCCTCTCCGGCAGGGTGCCGGAGGCGATCTCCTGAATCCCCCGAGATGGGATTGTCGGCGGCGGCGTCTCTAGAAGGTTTTCCGTATCGTGGCTCTCGGTATGCGGGGGTTTCGCGACGAAGACTTTAAGTAGGCGGAAGGGCAGGTCAGGGGGCCACACGAGGGCCCCACACAACAGGCTGGCACGGCCAAGGCCCAGGCCGCGCCGCCCTAGTGTGGCATCGCCTCGTGGCCCCACTTCTTATTCTCTTCGGTCTTCTGGAAGCTTCGTGCGAAAATAGGACCCTGGGCGTTGATTTCGTCCAATTCCGAGAATATTTCCTTACTAGGATTTCTGAAACCAAAAACAGCAGAAAACAAAGAATCGGCTCTTCGGCATCTCGTCAATAGGTTAGTGCCGGAAAATGCATAAATATGACATATAATGTGTATAAAACATGTGAGTATCATCATAAAAGTAGCATGGAACATAAGAAATTATAGATACGTTTGGGACGTATCACTCACCCCTCTCTCCCTGCCTCTCCAGCCCACGCCACCGTGCCAAACGCGTCGCCCATGATCTCCTGAGATCGCTCGTACACGCCGTTGAACGTGAGGACGACGACACGACCCGGACGGAGCGCGCCCAGTACGCTCCAGGTACGCCGCCAACGGCATGGCGACGTCACCCGTGCACGGACGCGCGCGACATGGGCACGCGTCGTCCGCCGTACCTCGCCGTACCCCGACCACCTCCGCGAGCCCTGGTCCTTGTCTCGCCACGCGGAGCTCGCCGGACACGCCGCCGTCACCCCCTAGCACCTACGGTCGCCGGCGAGGACAAGACCGCCCGCCACGGCCGCGACTGTACGCGCACGGCCCCGACCACCGTACGCCTCGCATTAACGCGCCGCGTATGCTAGGAGATTCGCCGTACCGTGATGATCGCCGCTGCGTCATCGCCTAGCTCTCTAGCTCGCCGCAGACGCCGCGCCCACGATGACCCGCACCCTGCCCCGCAGCACCCCCTTCCTCCTATAAATAGAGCACCCCCCGGACCAAACCAAGCACACCACCATGATATCCTCTCACCTCTGCTTCTCCTCGCACCGCTAGCCACCGCAATCGACGCCGGAGCTGCCTCAATCGGACGATCGGAGCCGCGGAAGCCCTGGTGAAATCGCCGTCGATCCAGGCCGCCCCGAGCTTCGCCGCTGCTACAGGCTGCCTCGCCGTCGTCCACAATGTCATCACGCACACTGCCAACCCTAGCTGGAGCCACGGTGAGCTCTCCGAGCCCCTACCGCTGCCGTGCCAGTGACCCAATCTCGCCGGAGACGACGATGGCCCTGCGCCGTCCGATGTCGTTCTAATCCAACGCACCATATCACTCGTACCGATTCGGTCGTTATGAGTGACTGACGGGTGGAGCCCACGCATGCGTGGACGCGTGGTGGGCTGGACTTGGGCTGATTAATCTGTTTCGGCCCAGTTAGTTTTCCCGCCAGCCCGTTTAATTCAAATTTCGTTTAATAAATAGAATTCAAATTCAATACTGGACCTGACTTTGAAATTACATAGAATCTGTTTGGCTTGGCCAAATTCAACAAACTTTATATTGTTGGAAAGCTAATGAAAAGTTCTACAACATGCCACTGGTCCCACCTCAAGATCTGTTGTAGAAATAAAATTATAAAAAGATTAAATCAGGAACATTTGCACATTCAAATAAATATTAAAAATCAACCAAAAATGATAATTAGTTAATTCCAACTCTAATAGCTCACATTTAACTTACACTAATTGTTTCTGCAACAAAATGGTGTGGTCACTTTGGATGATCATGGCCTAGTTTAAATAATGGACAATATGACTAGTTTCCTTAAGTGATATTGTCCAAAACTATTATGCAATTCATATGAAGTATTTTATTTCATTTAAATCTTGTCCCAAGTGAATTCATGTGATGTTTGAACCCCTGGTCCAAACACCCTTAGATGAAATACTTGGAGATTTAAATCATTTGTAGAGTTATTAAATGGTATGAGGTGGTCTACCTCATTTAAATCATTTTCTCAAATGATGATCATGAATGGTTGACCTAGGTCAACATAAAAATTCATGTATGATTGTTGAGAAATTAAATCTTAAAAAGATTTCAATGAGAGGAAATTATTTTTCTCAAGAACTAAATAGAAATTATTAATTACATATGTAATGAGAGGAAATTATTTTTCTTCAAAGAAAACTAATGCACCTAATTATGTTATATGTGTGCTTAGCATAGTTTGTGTGAAGTAATGATGTGCTTAGTATAGCTCTTGAGCTTGTTGAGTGATTATACCTCGTATTCAAATCTAGACGCTAGCATCGGAGAATACCAAGAGGAGGAAGGATTCTACCAAGAGGAGGAAGAAGAGAACCTTGAGAACTACCAAGGCAAGATAATACTCTTGCAAAGTGCAAAGCCTCTTTGGGGCAAGGCACCATGATTCTTATCTTTCTTAACACAAGCCTATCCCAAGTTTTTACCTTACAAGTTTTACTTGTTGTTTTCAAAGAGTTAAGTTAATAAGTCAACTTGGTCTAAATGAAGAAGGTTACTAGAGTAGCAAAGATAGTCTCAAGCTAGCCAAGCAAGATAGCACCCCTCATGATTAGTGCTAGTGCTAAAATACTAAAACTTGACTACTCTAGATGGGAACATATGACTTGAATTGAATTTGAAACCTTGGAATAATGAATCATTCCATTGATTGATTTGAAGTTGAATGTGAACAAGAGAAGATAGTGATTTTTGATATAAACCTGATGTTGGTTTGAATGCGATACCGTTCCAATTTTGAGTACCCCCACAATACCTGATTATGGGTAGGGCTTAACTGGAAATTTATACATCTTAGTATGGGTTCCCTCTGAACACACATCATAGGGGTTATGCCGAGGCTGCCTCCGTTGTTGAGAAATGATGTGAATTGAGGTGAATTGTACGGCCAAGCCCTGTGCAGTTCCCAAGTTGACAGTTGGTCTTCACTGGGAGGCCAAGCTCATGGGGAGAGGTGCTCATACTAGGGTTTGTAAGTGAAAGGTTATGGTTGATGATCCGCGTACTGTGTTACGATGATTTGGGGTAATCCCGACGGATGAAATCAAATGTTGTGGCACAAGTGTGCAACCTCTGCAGAGTGTAAATCTATTCGAATAGCCGTGTCCACGGTTACGGACGGTTGGAAAGGCCATACAGTTTCCGGTGTCAGATTTTGAAAATGTTGGTGAAATGAATGGTGACTTGGTGACTTGTTGAATTACAACAAATGTTGTGGGAATGACACTAATGTTCCCACTTGAGTTAGTTAGCACATGATTAAGTCTTTTATTCAATACTTGTGAACTAAAACTCGGCTTTATGCAAATTAAACTAGAGCTTAGCACCCCTTACTCAAGTTGTTAGCACTTACCTTAGTGTTAGTTTGCAAGTACTTAAAGTACTTACGGCTTTGTCCCTGGCTATTCAAATGGCCAGAGTATGAAGATGAACAGAATTGCCAAGGAGATGACCAGCAGGACGCCTACGACAACTAGGAGTTTTCTGACGTCAAGCGTTGGCCTGTGGACTAGAGAGTCCCTTTATCTTTACGCTTCCACTATGAACTTGTGTTTGTTCGTTGATCGATAGATCAACTATTTGTGTAATATGGATCATGTGATTCAAGTTGTAAGACAATATGGCTTGTAATAAATGATGACTGTGATATTCGACTATTATGCCTCGCAACAACACTATCCTAGGATTGCGATCAATGACATAATAGGCATCCGGGCTTAAAAATCCGGGTGTTGACAAGTTGGTATCAGAGCCATTGTTTGACCTTAGAAAACCCTAGTTAGAATGGGCGTTCATAAAAACCTAACTTTGAAATCAAAATAAAGAGAATATTTATGAAAATTTACTCATACTCTTGTCTTTGAGGCCTTTTCGAAATTTGATGAATCAAGATCTTTCTTATTGAATCTACTTAAAATTTTGCCACACTTGTTCACTCTCTAACTTACTCCTCCAATTCGCTTTCAGATGGAGCCGAATGCACCCATCAACGCCAAGTTTTATCAACTCGGGAACGGAGGGAGTTTGATCTTCGAGCACGACCTCGACGCTGTCTCGGACTTCCTTGGACGCCCGCACCCTGAGTTCCACGGGATTCAGGTGAACGACCAGGCTGGAGGAGAGTTGCAGTGGATCATCACCGCCGACTTAAGGGGCCTCCCACCTCGGAGCCTCCCACCTCGGAGAGGATCCTCTTCTCCTTCCGCGAGAGCAACTGGCTCGATGGACTTGCACGTGGTCTTCAGGAGGCACTTGCGCGCCTCTGTGGACAGAACATGGTGCGCCTACTTGCGTCTCGCTTCGCGCATCTCGTGAGGCGTGATGCTATGGGAGTGCCTATGGAGCTGCAGCCGCACCCGGAGATGAGGCACCATGCTGAGCATCTGGATTTCATGCTGTACCACACACAGAAGGAGTTAGACAACTCCCGTGCGTACGCGGACCAGACTCACCTTGCACTGGCCACTCATGCCGATGCCATCAAGATGCTGTCCAAGGACCGCAACAAGCTTCGCCTGCAGCGTGCCAAGAGGGATGCTACTATTGTGCGCCTTCGCGCCCAGATAGCATCGTTGGAGGCCACTGTCAAGGCCCAGGAGGACCAGCTGAGAGAGATGGAGGAATGTAATATCCCAGGTATTGGGGTTACAAATATAGAGGAAACAGATGTGTGCATTGCATTCATGCATAGAAAATCTGGGGAATTTTCGCGCTTTAAAGTAAAACAGATCACAATGAATCGAAGTTTCACTTGACCTTGGTGGAATTGAAGTAGCTCATCAAGTCAAGCGCTATAAACCTCAATGTGACTTTGTTCAAACCTTGTTTTGGGTAGAGATGATTTGATCTAAGGGGTTAGATCAAATGGAACTAATAATCAACACAACAACACTTTACTCAATGATCAATTGCTTGATCTTATAAAAAAATCACAACATGGTAATCCTTGCCATAACATATGAACATCCATTTAATTGGAAATCAAGTAACAATAATTGGAGAAACCATTCTTGACTTATCTTTTCCATGTCTTAAACTAATCCATGATCCTACCATGAACCTCATGGTATTTATTCTATTTCAATCTTGGGAACATAATAAGGAGATCAACTCTAGAAATATTTATCCTTCTCTATTCCATGTTATTATACATCAAACCTAGAGAGGTGAGAGTTCTATATTAATAATTAAAGAAGCAATAACAAACCTTGAGCTAAACCTTGGATATACATCCAAGTATTCAAATTATCATCTTCAAGAGGAACCCTAGAGTATTATTCGAGTCCTTCCCAAATGAGAGAGAGACCAATCCTACTAATTCTAGCTTTACCTATTTAAGAATCAATGTTAAACTTTGAACTAAAGTATTAGGTAAACCATTTCACCTTGAAGTGGTGAGATCACCAAATACCAAGTGGAATAAGACTATATCCATGACTTAGTGAAATAAGGAGTGGAATAAACCAACTAAGATAGACAATTGAATCTTTGGCTCAAGTAACCTAAATAAATATTAGGAGTACACCATAAACCCTAGAATAACTATTCTTAAATGAGAAAGCTCAAACCATGGTGTTATACTCAAGATAATTGAGACAACCATAATCATGTCCACTCAAGAAACTATAAGGGAGATATTATGTTTAGTTAATCTAGACAATGCTTGATCATGGAAGTGAGAACCCATTTAATGAGAGATCCTTAGGAAGCCAAACCTTGATCATTATTAATTAAGTGATGATCATAAACCCTAAGAACTTGAGGTATGGAGAATAAACCCTAAATAGGAAAAGCAGATATCATTAGCCACAAGAAATCATAGGGAGCTCACTAGTAATCAACCTTAGGCTTATATCCCAACCTTAACTTGTGAACCACTTGGTGATCATAAGTAGAATCCTATCACATCTCTAATTCATAAATTAAAGAACCTAAGCAAACCTCAGAGTTAAACACTTTACTTTATTTGGTGAGAAACCATGCCCCCATATGACCAAAGTTAACTATAAAAAGAACTATAACTAATATAGTTACTTTAATGATAAATTGAGAATAGCAATAGAAGTTAATTGGGAGGAAGAGCAATCCTAGCCAAGGTAAGATGGAGTTGAAACCCACTTAGAACCTATATCCATGTCTCAAGTTAACTTGTGAATTACTTGGTGATCACAAGTAAAACCCTAATCTATATCCCAACATTAGTTAGGCATCACTTTGGTGATCACCACTATAAACCTAATTCATAATTGAGTTCCAAACCATTTGCCAGTAAGTAAATATAATTAGAACCCTAGAATTCCTCACTAGCTAAACTATATGATTAAAACCATGGTGGTGATCAATTACTTATCTTGATAACCAAAACCAAACCATGATGAGAGTAGTACCTACTCTAGGTATTCTAAGGTGTTACTAAACCACAATATTAATACAAAACTTGGGAGGAGTTTAAGTAGAGTTTCCAATTCATTAGCACATAGTTCTGCACATAAAATAACAATCAAGTGACAACACTATCAAATAGGAGGTCAAATCCTTAGAGATATTTAGCACATAAAATCATGTCACTATATCACTTTCTTATTTGAAATCCATAAATAAGTATTACCTTGAGATTATTTCTTGCAAGATGAAACCAAATAAAACTTTATACATCACTAAGTAAGAAAATTATCATCTGGAAAACAATTTGAATATTTACAAAGATAATATTCAAATTCATGTTCATATGGGTAATTAAATTCAAGTTCCAATCATAATAACTAAACCAATGTTATAATACCCATATTAATTTTCTAATACACCACCAAAGTGACTGAGGAATCTTGAACTAATCCTTGTTTTATTCAAATAAGAAATACCTGCAAAATAGTAAGGCATTCAAAATTGAATTAAAAAAAAGAATTCAAAACAAGAAATGAAAACAGAAATAAAAGGAAAAGAGAAAAGAACCTTACCTGGCCGTGTAGCCCACCAGGGAACCCAGCAACGGAGCCCATCAGGAGTCCACGAGGCAGCCCAAGCACCAGCCCAACAGGCCACCCCGTACCTCTTCGTCCAAAACATCGAGGACAAGTTCGTCCTCATCCTCTCCTCGCGCATGGACGCCGCAGCCGCGTCGTGATCCTCTTCTCCTCTCTCGCTGGCGATCCCTGCTTCATCGACGACGTGACGAGGATCGTTCGAGCGCCTATATAAACCCCAGGACGAACCCTAGCTCAATTTCTTCCGTCTCTGCTTCGATTCTTCCCCAAACCGAAACCCTGGCTCCGCCAGTCCCCATTACCGCCGGCGATAGAAGCTTCCCCGAGCCAAACCGAGCACACCAGCGTGATCGCCGTCCTCGACTTGCTCAGCCCACGGAAGGAATCGAGCCGCCGTGATCAAAATCAACGCCGGCGAGCTCATCTTCCCGAGGGCCGGCGACACCAAATCCGGCGAACTAGGCCATCTCCGACCTCGTCGACAAGCCCGTCGTACTCGCGGTGAGCCACTGAGTCTCCTGAGCACCTTAGCTTCCTCTTATTCCCTTCGCATCGCCGTCGCACCGACCGTCCGTGAGCACCGCCGTCGAGTATCACCGCCGCCGCCACTCCGATGTCCATTAGCTAGCGGCGCTACCACCGCAGGTTCCCCGTGGCGCGCGGATTCGATTGGTACCGGTTGCTCGTCTGCGCGTGGCCGGAATCCTCGCCGCCGGCGACGTCTGCCCGCCGGTCACCGTGTCCATCTCCACATCAGTGATTTTGACTCGGTCAAATCCTGCGTGGCAGATGAGGTGGACACGACCCCACCTGTCTGTGTCCCTGGGTAGCAGTAGCCTAGGTACATTTAGTAGTTTCCAGTTTTATTTCAAATTAGAAAAATTGCTGCAACTTCACACAAATTTAGAAAATTCAATTTAAGTCAGAAAAATAAAAATAAGACATCAAAATTCTTATAAAAGTAAATTCTATTTAATAAAAATATAATATGAAATTTTTATTTTTAATAAAAATTTAATTGTTTAATACTTGTTATTTAAAGCCTTTAATTTTAGTTCTAAATTCAGTTAAAATTCAATAATTAGGAAAAAGGTTTAAAATAAATAAAAACCAGAAAGTAAACAAGGAAAACATTAAAATTAATTTTCCTTTTCTATTAACTTATTAAATCCTTATTAGGAGGATTTAAAACCCTAATTAATAAATGCCTCAATTATTAATTGTTTAAAATAATAAAATATCAAATCTAATATTATTTTTATTCCAAAATTATTAATAACTTCAACTTTATTAATGAAGTTATTAATCCTATAATTATAGGGTAATTAGGAAACCCTAGTTTCATTATAAACCAAGTGATAACCTCATAATTTTATGTGGAACCCTAAAACCCTAATTCAACTATGCACCAAACCCTAGCTCCATTAATTTATATGAATCCTAGTTTGCTTCTAACCTAAAACCTAGGTTAGAACTTGTGATCATATTACTTCATTAGTAACCATAGATTCATATCTAACAATTAAATACTAGTTCAAATCCACATAAGATATGGGAACCCTATCAATACTAATTAGCATCCCATGTGTTCATCTTCAACAGACCTAGATAATCAAGTAGGGTCAACTAAGTATAAACCCTAGATCCTATTACCAAAGTCAACCTCCTTATTTATTCCTATGTAGCATCACACCATTGTGATGAACCCTAATAGCAACCATACCTACTATTTTACATTACATAACAATGTTCCACTAAACCCTACTAGTGTGAGATACTTATGAACTATCCTATTTAGGAACCAACCATTCTCTACTTAGAGATCCAATAGCTAATAAAAGACAACCTCAACCTTAATTGTTATACTTCTTATTATTTAAGAAGTATGTTCTTCAAAAGTTATTCTTTTGAAGTAAATAAAGAAGCATCACCAACCCTGCTTATAAGAACCTATAAACCCTAGCTAGTAATCACCAGATCGGATGAATCAACCTTAATAGCAACCATGTAAAAATACTTGCTTAGGATGCCTAGGCTTAACTCAAACTTATCAAGCCCTAGGTGTTGATGAATCCAACATTGTTGGGATCCATCTAATACTGTACTCCAACAACTGGAAACCATAGTCAACCATAGAACCCCACAACCTAATTATCATACTTGTTCTTTATTAAAGAACATGTTCTTCAAAAGTTATTCTTTTGAAGTATATAATAATTAATCATTAACCATGCCATTATAGTGACTTAAAACCAACCACTATCTCTTTACATATTATAGATTACTACCAAATGTTATGGTTGTGTGCTATTAATCTATTATTATTCATATATTGCCACACTGTTTATGATACCAAGTAACCACAACCCTGAATAAGAACCTTGTTTGCGAATCACCCTAAAAGTGCAACACACCCTAAACCAATCATTACAACTCACTAATCCTAAATCATCGGGGTTAGGTCACGCTTAGAACGATTGCATCTCATACTTATGCATTATTGCATCCTTGCCAATCTTTTAAACATCGTCCTTATCGGACGATGATGCTATTTCAGAATTGGGAGTTATTACGTATCGAAGACCTTGTCTGCATAATCTTGCAGCCAAGAAAGGCAAGTTCATCACTTGCTCATGTCATTTGAGTATTTCTATCAAATTACTTGCAAAGTATTATGGTTATCACTATTGCATAAAAATCAAAACCACTACTTTCATAACTATGAATATGACTATGTGGTGGGCAATGGAACCATGGATTGTGTTGATATGGTGGAGGTTCCATTGCACGGGTTGATATCCATCTAGGATTAAACAACAAATGTCGCCAGTGATTCTTGTGCCGTAATATCCGTGTTAACCATAAGATCTGGAGTGGGACGGAGTAGTCAAAAGTGTTTCCACCTCTCGTTCATCAACGGATGCGCTTACCGTAGCAGCTTGTGATCCTGCGGAGCAACTTGAGGGTGGGGAACCCATTCTAAGTCCCCACGGTTATGCTGTGCATACCGTAGCGGTTGCGGCTTGCGGAACAACTTGAGGGTGGGGATCCCACTCTAATTCCCCACGGTAATGTGGTCTATGATGGGTTGCAGCTACCGGCGAAGGAGTTTGGTTCGATCCCAGACTGTCGTCGTGGTCGGGGTCCACCCTGAAATTACGGGAATAATGGGACCGGCGAGGACCCAGGGTCGGGGCATGCAACAAAGGGTGGGTGTTCGAGGTAGCGGAGGAACATGATTGGCTATGACCTTATACCGGGCCTCACACCATAGGAAGTGTGGATGGGTTGCGCGCCCGGTTGGCACCAAGGTTAAGATCTCTTATGGGTAAAGCAACACACCTCTGCAGAGTGTAAAGAACCGTGACCTGTCACTCCCTGTTCCGGGATATGGAACCGCGAACGCTGCCGGAAAGGAGCTCCATGAAGTTCTAGTAAACCGGTGAAGGCCGACGGACATAGTTCTTCCGAATAAAAGCAACCTCTTGAAGAAATGCTTATGAAAACCTGCATTGGTATTAGACTTTCCGGTCTAATGCCGTAGCTAGTGCATCAAACACCTCTTTCCTATAATGAACTTGTTGAGTACGCTCGTACTCATCCCACTCTTAAATCCCCGCTTAGATGTGGAGGCATCGAAGGAGGATCTACAGTGCAACTCAAAGGCCGAGGAGTCAACAACTGCTTCAAGAGACAGGACCCCGTCAGTGGAGTCAGATATCACATTCAACGAGGAGAAAACATAGTTTAACCATAGAAGGGAACAAGCTTCCTAAACCTAGCTCCTATTTAGCTAGAATCTATTCATAGCCTCTATAGCTAGTTAAATACTCTACAAATAGAGTTCGTGATAGGACTAGACTACGAGTCGTTCTTCTAGAGTTTATTTGCAGTTTTACCTCATTGTAAAGTAGGAGGTTGTGATGATCTTATGTAACGAGTCCGTGATGTTATTCTATAGACATGCCTTGGACCCGCATATGTTTCGTTGTACCACTCGAGCGATATAATACTAGTGGAACGGTGTTTCATTGGTGTTGTATCGGACTTGCATACTACACCATGCGGTGGTATGCCGGGTCACCACGGTTGGTATCGAGCAAATGCTTTGACCCTAGGATTAAAACCCTTTAAAGGAGACCTATAGGTTTGGTAGTGTCTATAGGTAGTTGTCTTAGTTAAACCCAATATTCTTATGACTTGAGATGGATATTCACTTGAGAATAATCCTGACACACTTGAGTCAACATTTCCTACCTATATTTCCTAAGTAATGTTAGCTAGCTAATCTCAAATTATGTAGGATACTTTTAAGACCTTAAAATAATAAATGAGTAGATCACTGTTGGTATACAATACATGTTAGTCCAAAGAGAGGGTACAACCATAAGGAAGTTATCCTATTGGAAGATGTGTACCAACACATGTTATAGTTAAGTAAGAATTACTTAGACCTGTACTAGAAGTAATATCAAGTGATGAAGATAATTAAGAAATCCTAAAAGAGAATGTAGACCCATATAAGTAATGAATAATTAAATTTATCTAGACATGTGAAACAATTGATAGTAAGTGATAACTATTAGTCATATGAGGTAGTATAGACCATGATGAGTTAATCATGGGAGGTAAGGAAGAGAGATAGGAATAAAACTTGTCTACTTACATGGTAGAGTTGTTAATCATATATGATTCACCTGAGAATCGTTATGTGATGGACTAGAACATCATAAATACTTAGGAGGAGTACAATAAGAAGTAAGGTGTTCACCAACAGTGCAAGAATTGTGTTCCAAAACCATGGGAAGTGTGCCAAGCACATCATGACCATAGTTTTACAATAGTATAAACACTTGAACGTATAGGAGCTATATTTCCATAGTAGGTGTTTAGAGTAGCAATGTTCGAACCTAGACATATCATGTGAGATGGTCCTCAATAAAAATGGAAGCTAAGTTAGTACTTCCAAAGAAAATTAGGTTAATCACAACTATCCTAGACCACTTTGTTTCAAGTTTATCTCATTGCAAATGTGCAATTAAGGTAAAGGTTGAGACAAATAGTAGAATCCCATATAATCGTGCTAAGTATCACGATATAAACCTAATTATGTGGTGCTATATACTACACATCTCAGCCTGATGTTTAGAGATGTCTTACTCAACTATTTTATTCAGGCTTATGATGGTGTGTATTATAAACACAAAGCTGAATCTTCTTGGATTTTATTGGATTTTTATTGATTGACTAGATCCATACATGAGGTTTGACTTTGATATGCAAATGCATGTTGCAATATCAAGTTCTTACTTGATGTTACAGATCTAGAGGGTAATGGTATTCGTGTGAGGAAGTGACGAATCCTGAATAATTTTGAAGACAAGATGAAGGTTCATCAAGAGAAATGAAGCAAAGTTGTGGGAAGTAACCACAATACTCCGAAAGAAGTATCAATCAGAAACTCATGCTTTACCTCAATAGAGGAGTACTTTAGTACGGAAGAAGCATGAAGGTGAGAAATATGATGATTATGGTGAAGCTAGAAGCAGAATCCATAGTCATCATAGAAGAGGGAATGCATGGGAGATCACTTAGGATACTATATTCATAGTGTCGGCTAGTGGTTTTCTTGCAAAAATAAAACCTCGAATGAAGGAAGATGATATATGAAATCATAGCAGACATAAGAAGACCATAGTCGATATCAGAAGACCACAATTGGTATAATATCAATACTGCGAGATAAAGTAGAAGATGTCTCGTCCAGTTGATCAGGACATATAATAGAATCCATTTTTTTAGATATCAAATAGCCACAGTTGGTATTACAAATCGTCCACGATTTAATTATTTGTAACAAAAGTTTGTGAACAAATAAAATTTTTGTCAACCAAGTAGCTAGATCTATAATCATTTAGTCGAAGGATTCACATTGGATGTCCACAATTGAGTGGATACACCACAAACATTCTTCGAGAGACCTTAGAAGAAGTACAAACCATAAGCTAGACCTAGACCAATGTTCTAATCATAAAGTTCTATAGTTGGAAGAAAAGGAGTTAAAGGACTTAAGAAAACTCTAAGGGGTAGAGTAAAGATTGAGTTGGAGGCACAATGACTCAATACTTTGAGCAAGATAGAAGAAGAAGGTCTGAACTGAGAGGAAGTTCGATCTTATTTTCATAAGATTGTTGAACACTACCTTCGAAGGATGTCGGACCGAAGCCGAGGTTTATACCTCGAGGAAGTAAGAAGATGGACTATAACTTGAGAAAGTGAGTAATATTTACTCGAAAAGTATGATAGCCCAAGTAAACTTAAGGCTAAATGAAGTTGGATGAAGGATTGTAGGAGACCAAATAAAGCTCAAGAAGACCCAAAAACCAAAGGAAATTGACCATACCAAAATCAAAGACTAATAGAATGATTCCTTTCATGGAACCTAAATAACCCAAAATAGTTATAGGTATCAACTATAAACTATGATTGGATGAACCATTCTTAGGGAAATAAACCATCACGACCAATTCCATGGTTAGTACCTTATTAAGTACCATTACTGCAATTTTGGTAGTAAGGGAAAAACAAAGACCTATTTTACCAATTAGGAGTATGTTATCATATTAGTCTTCAGTTAAGACTAGCAACACCAGAAGAAGTCCCAATCATTGAATCTTCAATGAGAAAGGAAATAAGAATATATTATTGAAAGAAATTAATGGAAGTGAAGGCAAGAAGCCATGGTTCGGAGACAGGTATTATTACATTCTAGGAAGAAAACTCATAGAACTGGAGTAAGAAACTAATGTTCAGAGACAAACCCAAATGGATTCCAGGAAGAATCTGGACAAGGGATATATTCAATTATATCCAGAGAGATCACCACGGAGTTCGAGAAAAGTCGCAGTCTGCATAAGTCAGAACCACACTCCGAAAACGTGAGAGAGATCAAACTTCGAGGACGAAGTTTAGTTTAAGGGGTAGAGACTGTAATATCCCAGGTATTGGGGTTACAAATATAGAGGAAACAGATGTGTGCATTGCATTCATGCATAGAAAATCTGGGGAATTTTCGCGCTTTAAAGTAAAACAATCACGATGAATCGAAGTTTCACTTGACCTTGGTGGAATTGAAGTAGCTCATCAAGTCAAGCGCTATAAACCTCAATGTGACTTTGTTAAAACCTTGTTTTGGGTAGAGATGATTTGATCTAAGGGGTTAGATCAAATGGAACTAATAATCAACACAACAACACTTTACTCAATGATCAATTGCTTGATCTTATTAAAGATCACAACATGGTAATCCTTGCCATAACATATGAACATCCATTTAATTGGAAATCAAGTAACAATGAATGGAGAAACCATTCTTCACTTATCTTTTCCATGTCTTAAGACTAATCCATGATCCTAGCTACCATGAAACCTCATGGTATTCATTCTATTTCAATCATTGGGAACTATAACAAGGAGATCAACTCTAGAAGTATATATCCTTCTCTATTCCATAATAGCTTATACATCAAACCTAAAGAGGTGAGAGTTCCATATCTAATAATTAAGGAAGCAATAACAAACCTTGAGCTAAACCTTGGATATAAACATCCAAGTATGATCACAACTATCATCTTCAAGAGGAACCCTAGAGTATTATTCAAGTCCTTCCCAAATGAGAGAGAGACCAATCATACTAATTCTAGCTTTACCTATTTAAGAATCAATGTTAAACTTTGAACTAAAGTATTAGGTAAACCATTTCACCTTGAAGTGGTGAGATCACCAAATACCAAGTGGAATAAGACTATATCCATGACTTAGTGAAATAAGGAGTGGAATAAACCAACTAAGATAGACAATTGAATCTTTGGCTCAGTAACCTAAATAAATATTAGGAGTACACCATAAACCCTAGAATAACTATTCTTAAATGAGAAAGCTCAAACCATGGTGTTATACTCAAGATAATTGAGACAACCATAATCATGTCCACTCAAGAAACTATAAGGGAGATATTATGTTTAGTTAATCTAGACAATGCTTGATCATGGAAGTGAGAACCCATTTAATGAGAGATCCTTAGGAAGCCAAACCTTGATCATTATTAATTAAGTGATGATCATAAACCCTAAGAACTTGAGGTATGGAGAATAAACCCTAAATAGGAAAAGCAGATATCATTAGCCACAAGAAATCATAGGGAGCTCACTAGTAATCAACCTTAGGCTTATATCCCAACCTTAACTTGTGAACCACTTGGTGATCATAAGTAGAATCCTATCACATCTCTAATTCATAAATTAAAGAACCTAAGCAAACCTCAGAGTTAAACACTTTACTTTATTTGGTGAGAAACCATGCCCCCATATGACCAAAGTTAACTATAAAAAGAACTATAACTAATATAGTTACTTTAATGATAAATTGAGAATAGCAATAGAAGTTAATTGGGAGGAAGAGCAATCCTAGCCAAGGTAAGATGGAGTTGAAACCCACTTAGAACCTATATCCATGTCTCAAGTTAACTTGTGAATTACTTGGTGATCACAAGTAAAACCCTAATCTATATCCCAACATTAGTTAGGCATCACTTTGGTGATCACCACTATAAACCTAATTCATAATTGAGTTCCAAACCATTTGCCAGTAAGTAAATATAATTAGAACCCTAGAATTCCTCACTAGCTAAACTATATGATTAAAACCATGGTGGTGATCAATTACTTATCTTGATAACCAAAACCAAACCATGATGAGAGTAGTACCTACTCTAGGTATTCTAAGGTGTTACTAAACCACAATATTAATACAAAACTTGGGAGGAGTTTAAGTAGAGTTTCCAATTCATTAGCACATAGTTCTGCACATAAAATAACAATCAAGTGACAACACTATCAAATAGGAGGTCAAATCCTTAGAGATATTTAGCACATAAAATCATGTCACTATATCACTTTCTTATTTGAAATCCATAAATAAGTATTACCTTGAGATTATTTCTTGCAAGATGAAACCAAATAAAACTTTATACATCACTAAGTAAGAAAATTATCACTGGAAAACAATTTGAATATTTACAAAGATAATATTCAAATTCATGTTCATATGGGTAATTAAATTCAAGTTCCAATCATAATAACTAAACCAATGTTATAATACCCATATTAATTTTCTAATACACCACCAAAGTGACTGAGGAATCTTGAACTAATCCTTGTTTTATTCAAATAAGAAATACCTGCAAAATAGTAAGGCATTCAAAATTGAATTAAAAAAAAAGAATTCAAAACAAGAAATGAAAACAGAAATAAAAGGAAAAGAGAAAAGAACCTTACCTGGCCGTGTAGCCCACCAGGGAGCCCAGCAACGGAGCCCATCAGGAGTCCACGAGGCAGCCCAAGCACCAGCCCAACAGGCCACCCCGTACCTCTTCGTCCAAAACATCGAGGACAAGTTCGTCCTCATCCTCTCCTCGCGCATGGACGCCAGCAGCGCGTCGTGATCCTCTTCTCCTCTCTCGCTGGCGATCCCTGCTTCATCGACGACGTGACGAGGATCGTTCGAGCGCCTATATAAACCCCAGGACGAACCCTAGCTCAATTTCTTCCGTCTCTGCTTCGATTCTTCCCCAAACCGAAACCCTGGCTCCGCCGATCCCCATTACCGCCGGCGATAGAAGCTTCCCCGAGCCAAACCGAGCACACCGAGCGTGATCGCCGTCCTCGACTTGCTCAGCCCACGGAAGGAATCGAGCCGCCGTGATCAAAATCAACGCCGGCGAGCTCATCTTCCCGAGGGCCGGCGACACCAAATCCGGCGAACTAGGCCATCTCCGACCTCGTCGACAAGCCCGTCGTACTCGCGGTGAGCCACTGAGTCTCCTGAGCACCTTAGCTTCCTCTTATTCCCTTCGCATCGCCGTCGCACCGACCGTCCGTGAGCACCGCCGTCGAGTATCACCGCCGCCGCCACTCCGATGACCATTAGCTAGCGGCGCTACCACCAGTAGGTTCCCTGTGGCGCGCAGATTCGATTGGTACCGGTTGCTCGTCTGCGCGTGGCCGGAATCCTCGCCGCCGGCGACGTCTGCCCGCCGGTCACCGTGTCCATCTCCACGTCAGTGATTTTGACTCGGTCAAATCCTGCGTGGCAGATGAGGTGGACACGACCCCACCTGTCTGTGTCCCTGGGTAGCAGTAGCCTAGGTACATTTAGTAGTTTCCAGTTTTATTTCAAATTAGAAAAAATTGCTGCAACTTCACACAAATTTAGAAAATTCAATTTAAGTCAGAAAAATAAAAATAAGACATCAAAATTCTTATAAAAGTAAATTCTATTTAATAAAAATATAATATGAAATTTTTATTTTTAATAAAAATTTAATTGTTTAATACTTGTTATTTAAAGCCTTTAATTTTAGTTCTAAATTCAGTTAAAATTCAATAATTAGGAAAAAGGTTTAAAATAAATAAAAACCAGAAAGTAAACAAGGAAAACATTAAAATTAATTTTCCTTTTCTATTAACTTATTAAATCCTTATTAGGAGGATTTAAAACCCTAATTAATAAATGCCTCAATTATTAATTGTTTAAAATAATAAAATATCAAATCTAATATTATTTTTATTCCAAAATTATTAATAACTTCAACTTTATTAATGAAGTTATTAATCCTATAATTATAGGGTAATTAGGAAACCCTAGTTTCATTATAAACCAAGTGATAACCTCATAATTTTATGTGGAACCCTAAAACCCTAATTCAACTATGCACCAAACCCTAGCTCCATTAATTTATATGAATCCTAGTTTGCTTCTAACCTAAAACCTAGGTTAGAACTTGTGATCATATTACTTCATTAGTAACCATAGATTCATATCTAACAATTAAATACTAGTTCAAATCCACATAAGAGATGGGAACCCTATCAATACTAATTAGCATCCCATGTGTTCATCTTCAACAGACCTAGATAATCAAGTAGGGTCAACTAAGTATAAACCCTAGATCCTATTACCAAAGTCAACCTCCTTATTTATTCCTATGTAGCATCACACCATTGTGATGAACCCTAATAGCAACCATACCTACTATTTTACATTACATAACAATGTTCCACTAAACCCTACTAGTGTGAGATACTTATGAACTATCCTATTTAGGAACCAACCATTCTCTACTTAGAGATCCAATAGCTAATAAAAGACAACCTCAACCTTAATTGTTATACTTCTTATTATTTAAGAAGTATGTTCTTCAAAAGTTATTCTTTTGAAGTAAATAAAGAAGCATCACCAACCCTGCTTATAAGAACCTATAAACCCTAACTAGTAATCACCGATCGGATGAATCAACCTTGATAGCAACCATGTAAAAATACTTGCTTAGGATGCCTAGGCTTAACTCAACCTTATCAAGCCCTAGGTATTGATGAATCCAACATTGTTGGGATCCATCTAATACTTACTCCGAACAACTGAAACCATAGTAAACCATAGAACCCCACAACCCTAATTATCATACTTGTTCTTTATTAAAGAACATGTTCTTCAAAAGTTATTCTTTTGAAGTATATAATAATTAATCATTAACCATGCCATTATAGTGACTTAAAACCAACCACTACTCTTTACATGTTAAGATTATACCAAATATTATTAGTTGTGTGCTATTAATCTTATTATTATTCATATATTGCCACACTGTTCATGATACCAAGTAACCACACCCTGAATAAGAACCTTGTTTGTGAATCACCCTAAAAGTGCAACACACTCTAAACCAATCATTACAACTCACTAATCCTAAATCATCGGGGTTAGGTCACGCTTAGAGCGATTGCATCTCATACTTATGCATTATTGCATCCTTGCCAATCTTTTAAACATCGTCCTTATCGGACGATGATGCTATTTCAGAATTTGGAGTTATTACGTATCGAAGACCTTGTCTGCATAATCTTGCAGCCAAGAAAGGCAAGTTCATCACTTGCTCATGTCATTTGAGTATTTCTATCAAATTACTTGCAAAGTATTATGGTTATCACTATTGCATAAAAATCAAAACCACTACTTTCATAACTATGAATATGACTATGTGGTGGGCAATGGAACCATGGATTGTGTTGATATGGTGGAGGTTCCATTGCACGGGTTGATATCCATCTAGGATTAAACAACAAATGTCGCCAGTGATTCTTGTGCCGTAATATCCGTGTTAACCATAAGATCTGGAGTGGGACGGAGTAGTCAAAAGTGTTTCCACCTCTCGTTCATCAACGGATGCGCTTACCGTAGACAGCTTGTATCTTGCGGAGCAACTTGAGGGTGGGGAACCCATTCTAAGTCCCCACGGCTATGTCGTGCATACCGTAGCGCTTGCGGCTTGCGGAACAACTTGAGGGTGGGGATCCCATTCTAATTCCCCACGGTAATGTGGTCTATGATGGGTTGCAGCTACCGGCGAAGGAGTTTGGTTCGATCCCATGATCGTCGTCGTGGTCGGGGTCCACCCTGAAATTACGGGAATAATGGGACCGGCGAGGACCCAGGGTCGGGGCATGCAACAAAGGGTGGGTGTTCGAGGTAGCGGAGGAACATGATTGGCTATGACCTTATACCGGGCCTCACACCATAGGAAGTGTGGATGGGTCATGCCCGGTTGGCACCAAGGTTAAGATCTCTTATGGGTAAAGCAACACACCTCTGCAGAGTGTAAAGAACCGTGACTCGTCACTCCCTGTTCCGGGATATGGAACTGCGAACGCTGCCGGAAAGGAGCTCCATGAAGTTCTAGTAAACCGGTGAAGGCTGACGGACATAGTTCTTCTGAATAAAAGCAACCTTTTAAAGAAATGCTTATGAAAACCTGCATTGGTATTAGACTTTCTGGTCTAATGCTGTAGCTAGTGCATCAAACACCTCTTTCCTATAATGAACTTGTTGAGTACGCTCGTACTCATCCCACTCTTAAATCCCCTGCTTAGGTGTGGAGGCATCGAAGGAGGATCTACAGTGCAACTCAAAGGCCGAGGAGTCAACAACTGCTTCAAGAGACAGGACCCCGTCAGTGGAGTCAGATATCACATTCAACGAGGAGAAAACATAGTTTAACCATAGAAGGGAACTAGCTTCCTCAACCTAGCTCCTATTTAGCTAGAATCTATTCTTAGCCTCTATAGCTAGGTAAATACTCTACAAATAGAGTTCGTGATAGGACTAGACTACGAGTCGTTCTTCTAGAGTTTATTTGCAGATTTAC
Organism: Lolium rigidum; assembly: GCF_022539505.1. NCBI lineage: Eukaryota > Viridiplantae > Streptophyta > Magnoliopsida > Poales > Poaceae > Lolium > Lolium rigidum. Next base: position 85,469,633 of record NC_061509.1, read on the forward strand.
CTCATTGTAAAGTAGGAGGCTGTGCTGATCTTATGTAACAGAGTCAGTGTTGTTATTCTATAGACATGCCTTGGACCCGCATATGTTTCTGTTGTACCACTCTGAGCGATATAATACTAGTGAAACGGTGTTTCATTGGTGTTGTATCAGACTTGCATACTACACCATGCAGTGGTATGCCGGGTCACCACAAGGAAGACGAGGCTGGTATCGACATTCAGGGAGGTGGAGATTTCCTGAGTGACGATGACGACTTTGAGGAGGACGAGTTCACTGAGGAGGAGGATTACACGTTCCTGGAGCCCGGACCTGACGACGTCGTTCCCATCGACGTTGAGGATGAGGGTAGTTGCACTTCATCACTGATGTAGGTGTGAGTTGTATCCCGTCCCTTGTATCGTAGCATGAGAATGGTTCTTAAAACCATGAGAAGAATTGGTATGTTAGCTTGTAATGTGTTATGTTGAATGAATGAATGAATGTTTGTGTTTGTCATCAAAAGCATTCAAGTTTTACAAGTTTTGAACTCACTCAAAATAAACCATAGAAATTTCCCTCTTATCTCATAATCTTCTGTATATTCAGATGGCCCCTCCCAATCGCAACAACAATGACGCCATGATGCAACTGCTGCAAACCTTGTTAGCTGACAAGGAGACTGAAAGAGTTGAACGACAAGCCAACATCACCGCACTGCAAAACCTTGCTAACCAAGGCCATGGGAATCATGATCATCCCGGATCAAAGATCAAGAACTTCCAGAACACCAACCCTCCGGTGTTTAGCAAGACTGAAGAACCCCTCGACGCCGACGATTGGCTCCAGACTATGGAGAACAACTTGGAAGTAGCCGGAGTAGAAGCCAACGAGAAGGTCTTGTTTGCAACCCACTACCTTGCCAGACCAGCCCGAGCCTGGTGGACTAGCACCCGTGCCATGAACGGAGGTCAAGTCATGACTTGGGCAGATTTCAAGCTCAAGTTCAGCAAGTACCATGTGCCCCCGGGTCTTATCAAGAAGATGAGGGATGAGTTCCGCGAACTCAAGCAAAGAGGGATGACGGTGGTAGAATACCATGACAGGTTCCTTACACTGTCAAGGTATGACCCCGACGAGACCGACACCACTGAAAAGAGGCAGGAGAGATTCCTGAACGGACTGCATGATGAGATGCAGACTGTCCTCGTCAACATCCCCTTCGCCGACCTTGAAGCCCTAGTGGACTCCGCCATTCAGATGGAAGGCAAGTTGAACCAAGCCAATGAGAACCGCAAACGCCGCATGATGCACCGGAGTGGGCCCAGCGAATACTCCAAAGTATCGCCCCAGCTCAAGCGGAGGTTTTGCCCCCAGAAACAACAAGCCCCAGATGCAGACTTCACGCCCCGGTTTTCAGAACCGGAGTGGAGGAAACCCCAGGCCAGGAGGCCACCCCAACAACAACCACAACTATCAGAACAACACCAACAACTTCAACCGCGCCCCAATGCGAGCCCCCAACACCAACAACAACAACACCAACACCGCTCCAAGGACTGGGAAAAACGCCATTCCCGTCGCAACCAAGGACAAGACCACCATCACTTGCTATGAGTGTGGTGTAGTGGGACACTACTCCAACGAGTGCCCAAGAGGCTCGCCAAGCTCGCCGGCAACACTGCTGCACCTGCTCAGCAGCAACGCCGCGTCTCCACCGGCAAGAAGTTCGCCCCCAACAACCCCAACAATCGCAACTGTCGCCTTTTCCACATGAACGCCGAAGAAGCCCAGGAAGCACCAGATGTTGTACTGGGTATGTTTCCTGTCAACTCGCACTGCCGCGAGTGTTGTTTGATTCCGGAGCATCTCATTCTTTTGTCACCGAAGACTTTGCATCCACAAGTAAAATTCAACCTATCAGTTTGAAACATGTTATGATAGTTCAAATTCCCGGATCAACCACTAAAGCTAGAAAATTTTGCAAAAATGTACCCATCAGAATACATGAAGTAGATTTCTATGCCAATCTGATTATTTTGGGAACCAAAGGTTTGGAAATAGTACTGGGTATGGATTGGATGGCCAAACATCATGGAATGATTGACTGTGCCAAGAAAGCCATCACCATGACCAGTAGCACCGGTATCATAGTAGAACATGTATCTGAAAGACTACCCAGAAAGTTTACCTGCAACCAGAGTGTAGCCAAGCCAACCTTGGATCAGATCAGGGTCGTCTGTCGATACCCTGATGTGTTTCCTGAGGGTCTACCCGGTATGCCCCCAGATCGGGATATCGAGTTTATCATTGAGTTAATCCCTGGAACCGGACCTATAGCCCAGAGAGCCTATAGCATGAACCCAGCAGAGCTAGTGGAACTGAAGAAGCAACTGGATGAACTGTTAGCCAAAGGTCTGATTCGACCAAGTGCGTCACCTTGGAGATCCCCAGTTTTGTTTGTGGACAAGAAAGACGGTGCCAGTCGTTTATGTACGGATTATCGTAAGCTTAACGGCGTCACCATAAAAAATAAATACCCCTTGCCGAAGATAGAAGACCTGTTTGACCAGCTGACTGGTGCCATAGTATTCTCGAAGATTGATCTTAGGACTGGATACCATCAATTGAAGATTCGTGCATCGGACATTCCCAAAACTGCCTTTACCACCAGATATGGATTGTATGAGTACAATGTCATGTCATTTGGATTGACCAACGCCCCCGCTTACTTCATGAACCTCATGAATAAGATCTTTATGAACTTTCTGGATAAGTTTGTCGTTGTTTTCATCGATGACATCCTAATCTACTCCAAGTCTGAAGAAGAACATGAGCAACACCTGGAAGCTGTCCTAGATACCCTTAGGGAGCATCAACTGTATGCTAAGTTCAGTGTCGAGGGTGCTCCTCGGCAATGCCCTCCGATAGGGGCTTAGGGTTGATGGAATCCTGCAAGCTGACACGAGACATCGGTACACAGACAAGCGGGGAGAGCGATTTACCCAGGTTCGGGGCCCTCGATGAGGTAAAACCCTTACGTCCTGCCTGTCTATTCTTGATTATGATGAAAACAGGTTACAATGGGGTGCCGAATAGTTCGGCTGTGATCTCGTCGAGATGCTAGTTGCTAGGGTAACCTAGTTCTAAGCTTCGCCGGCTAATATTGCTAAGGTTGATTGTGTCCCCCGATAGCCCCTCTCCTGGCCTTTATATAGGTGGCCAGGTCTCGAGAGGCCTAATCGAGTACGAGTAGGTTTACAATAGATCTATCTCTAATCTTTCCTTGTTCGGCTTCTTCGATGTCTTGTACTTCAAGTAATCTCCCGCCGCATCGTCCTAGTGGCCCATCCTGCCATCGGGTACCTTCATGGGCCTCCAGCTGGACCGTATAGGGTAGAGCAACATTGGTTACCCGAAGAGTAATGCCCACGTCAGTAGCCCCCGAGTGTCTAGCCGAACATAGTTCGGGTAGAGACTGAAGCATGTCTTCTTCCGAAGTTCTTCTCCTCGATCATTCTTGCTTTCCTTCTATTTTCTATCGGGTGCGCGTCAGCGCTCCCGATGGGAGTAGCCCCCGAGTCTAGGTACGGATGCTTGCAATCCGTGCGTAGACTCAAGTTGTACCACTCGAACATCTTCTTCTCCCGAAGTCTTTTCTGCAAGTCTTTGTAAGCCATCCAATATTTTTTCTTTATGCAAGGGATAACGAATAACATGCCCAACTTATGTTGGTTAACTGCCGATGGCAAAACAACGTTACCCTACACAGAATCAAGTCCCCGGGCATGATCCTGGAGTGCGAAAAAATTTCTGTTGGGTGCGCGTCCAGCGCTCCCGATGGGAGTAGCCCCCGAGTCTGGGCACGGGCGATGGATTAAGTTTTTCCTTCGAGTCCTCATTCTATCGGGTGCACGTCCAGCGCTCCCGATGGGAGTAGCCCCCGAGTCTAGGTGCGGATGCTCGCAATCCGTGCGTAGACTCAAGTTGATCACCCGATACTTTCTTATCTCTTCGTATGCAATCATTCCTTATGACGTCATTGATGACGTTTTTCTGATACCTCGATTCTGATTGATAAGACGCGATCTGCCGACCCTTTTTTCAAGCAATTCCTGCTCCTCTTCCACGATTAACGAGGCACCTCCTCGATTTCCGCAACCATTAACTGGAGAAAAGACCCACTAGCAGTACGAGGCTTTCCTTAAGTTTCACAAGAGATAGAAATCCCTAATCTCTTCCTTCATTCATCCATTCGTTGTTCTTCCTCTTCTCCCGTTCACAACTTCTTGCGCCGGCACCACTGCTTTCCAGCTTTTTCCCGGATCTTGCGATGGTGAAGAAGAAGAAACCTAGCGCCGCCGCCAGCTCTACGAGCGGAGGCACCGCCGCCAGATCTTCCTTGATTCCTCCGAAGGAGAGCGCCCCAAGCGCTCCTCCCCCAGCTCCGGCGCCGCCGGCGCCACCGAGCTCGCACCCGGGCCCGGAGATTGGATAGCTTCGACCGTCACCGGGCGTGACGAGAAGAGATCCCGAAGCCCGGGATTGATCTCCTCCGATGAGGGGAATGTGATCTTTCCAGGTGCGATTTCCCGACCTAATCCCCTGCTGGTTTTACCGTGATGTTCTTATCGTTCTTATATCGAGGTCTTTCGCTTCCCGTCCACGAATTCCTCCTTCATCTCTTGCGAACTTACGAAATCCAACTATGGCAACTCACTCCCAACTCAATCCTCCATGTTGTTGTGTTTATCACCCTCTGCGAAGCATATCTGGGCGTTGAACCTCATTTTGGGTTGTGGAAAAAGATCTTCTATGTGAAGAGATACAGCAGTAGTAACGGATCTTTTGTCACCGGAGGAGTGGGATTTGTAGCTCGTTCGAATGTCAACTATTTCAATTCCCCAATGAGAGAGTCCGTGCAAGGGTGGAGATTGAAGTGGTTTTACGCCAAGGATTCCTTGTCACCCGAATCTCAGCTTCCTCGCTTTGTCGATGTCCTTGAAGCCAAGCCTAAGAATTCCTGGAAAAATATTCTCTCTCCCGACGAAAAAGTAGCAGCCGATGAGTTATTCGCCAGATTTCTTCGGATCAAAGAAGCTGATGGCCAAACCATGGTCGGCACTGAAGTAGCGGCAGTGTTTCTGAAACGTCGAGTCCAACCAGTTATGGCTAGAATTCTCCCAATGTGGTTGTATTCGGGCCCGAAAGATGAGACCAGAATTAACGCTGCCGAACTGTCGGAAAAAGAACTGCTCGATGAAGTCCGTCGCCTCACTTTCTTCAGCCAAGAAGACTTGATCCCATTGATGTCTCCGTATACTCCCTTCGATGCCGATCATCCATCACCAGAGGTAACTTCCCTTTTCAAATTCTTACTATGCTACTATTTTCCTAGTCGACATAATTACTATTGTTCTCATCTGTCTTTTCTTCAACGGACCCTCGTATCCTCCGGGGACCCGCATAACTCGCCAAATGACATTTCCGAGGGAAGAGGCTCTTCAGAACCTGTTAACTTTCATACTGTTGAGCATACAAGCCCAACAAGCGATCACGATGACCCGATAGATTCTGAAACCGCTCATACCAATCTCCCTCCATTAGCCGATGACACTTGCGACACAGAGGGATCAGTGCGCGATGATGACGCTGATCACGATGCCTTTGTTAATGCAGCTGCGGAGGAGACCAGGGCTCCGCCTATGAAGAGATCAATCGGCGGCTTTGCCGATGAAGATGATCTTCTTGACATGTAAGTGTTTTCCTTCTTTTTACTATATTCAGCTCCTTGGTCTTCTCATATTTTTCTCATAACTTTGGTCGATCAAATCCTCCTTGTAGTGACGAAGTTTTCGCTGAGCCTCCGCCTAAGAGGGTCAGATCTGATGCTGTTTCGCCGACCGCTGATGACCCACAAGTATAGGGGGTGTATCGTAGTATCTTCGATAAGTAAGAATGTCGATCCCAACGAGGAGCAGAAGGTGTTGACAAGCAGTTTCGATGAAGGATTCACTGTAAATGCTCACGGACAAGTATTCGTGGGGTTTTGATGTAACAGATGAATAAAGTACGAGTAAGTAAAGTGCGAGAGTAATAATTGCAGCGAGTGGCCCAATCCTTTTTAGCAGAAAGGACAAGCCGGTTTGTTTACTTATAATAACCAAACGTTCTCGAGGACACACGGGATTTTAGTCTAGTGCTTTCGCTACATACGGCTAATTAATCTTCATTGTTTTGATAAGTGTTGTGTGGGTGAACCTATGCTAATGTACCGCACTTCCTAGGACTAATACATACTTGTGATTATACCCCTTGCAAGCATCCGCAACTACAAGAAAGTAATTAAGATAAATCTAACCACAGCCTTAAACTCTGAGATCCTGCTATCCCTCCCGCATCGATATACCAACGGGGGCTCAGGTTTCTGTCACTCCAGCAACCCCGCAATTGGCAAACGAGTACAAGATGCATTCCCTAGGCCCATAAAGGTGAAGTGTCGTGTAGTCGACGTTCACACGACACCACTAGAAGAATAACACCACAACTTAAATATCATAACATTGAATATTACTCAACCATACTTCACTACTAACATTTAGACTTCACCCATGTCCCGAAGAACTAAACGAACTACTCACGAGACATCATATGGAACATGATCGGAGGTGATATGATGATGAATAACAATCTGAACATAAACCTTGGTTCAATGGTTTCACTCAATAGCATCAATAACAAGTAGAAATCAACACCGGGAGAGTTTCCCCTATCAAACAATCAAGATAAAACCCAAATTGTTACAGCGGTGACGAGGTGCAGCGATGGAGATGGCGGTGATGATGGCGTCGATTTCCCCCTCCGGGAGGGAATTTCCCCGGCGGATCTCATCCAGCCGGAGAGTTCTTTTCTCTCTGGTGTTCTCCGCCCCGCAGAGGCGGCTGTGGCTCTTCGCGATGTACCCCCTGGAGCTTAGGTTTTCGGGACGAAGACGTACGCGAAGAAAAGGAGGCGAGAGGGGGCTGTGGGCCCCCTCCTCACAGGGCGGCGCGGGCAGGCCTTGGGCCGCGCCGGCCTATGGGGTGGGCTCACCTCGGGTCCCCTCGGCTCCCCCTTCTGGCTCCCTTCGTCTTCTGGAAAAATAGGATTTTTCATATAATTTCCGTCAACTGTCGATCTTCCGAAATATTGCATTCTGACGGCGCTTTTTCCAGCAGAATCCTGACTCCGGTGCGCGATCCTCCAATAATCATTAAACAAGCAAAATAGATGAAATAACATAAGTATTATCTCCAAATATGAAATATATCAATGAATAACAGCAAATTATGATATAAAATAATGATGCAAATTGGACGTATCAACTCCCCCCAAGCTTAGACTTCGCTTGTCCCCAAGCGAAACTGAACTCGGTAAACAGGACCACATGTTTATGGAGTGAAGAGTCGATAAATCAAATACGGACAAGAAGCATCATATTCATTCACACAAGACATTCTAGTGAACAACTTCCTCATATAACTCAACTTGAAACAAGTATAAGGTAATCACAAATAAAGGTGCATAAGAAATCATAGTTGGTTATGGCAAACTTCGTTCTTGGTCAGAGAACAATTAACAGGATATTCTTATCCATCGAGCAGCGCTCTTATATTAAGGCTTATGGCAGAATTTGCATACTCAATCATAATAATCTTCTCATAATCATTGATAATCTTCAAAGCTATATTCATCAGATAAAACTTGTACTAAACAAGGAAGAATAAAAGGCATGATTAAATATATCACAATATAGATGGTTGAATCACAATAACTCAAATGCTTGCTTAAGATGGAGGGAAATAGGTTTTACTGACTCAACATAACGTAAAAGATAGGCCCTTCGCAGAGGGAAGAAGGGATTAAATCATGTGCTAGAGCTTTTTCAGTTTTGAAATCATATAAAGAGAATAAAAGTAATATTTTGAGAAGTGTTTGTTGTTGTCAACGACTGGTAGCGGGTACTCTAACCCCCTTGCCAGACAAACTCTCGAAGAGCGGCTCCCATTAAGGCATTTTCATTTTGGGTGGCACCCCTTCCAACCTTACTTTCACAAACCATGGCTAACCGAATCCTCGGGTGCCTCGCCAACAATCTCATACCATGAAGGAGTGCCTTTTTATTTTAGTTTTATTTAGATGACACTCCTCCCAACCTTTGCTTTCTCAAGCCATGGCTAACCGAATCCTCGGGTGCCGTCCAACAATCACATACCATGGAGGAGTGTCTATTTGTAGTATCATGAAAGTTAATTAATCGGGTCGGGAACCCCATTGCCAGCTCTTTTTGCAAAATTATTGGATAAGTGGATGAAGCCACTAGTCCACTGGTGAAAGTTGCCCAACAAGATTGAAAGATAAAACACCACATACTTCCTCATGAGCTATAAAACATTGACACAAATAAGAGATAATAAATTTTGAATTATTTAAAGGTAGCACACGAAGTATTTACTTGGAATGGCAGGAAATACCATGAAGTAGGTAGATATGGGGGACACAAATGGCATAGGTTTGGGTTGAGGTTTGGATGCACGAGAAGCATTCCCTCTCAGTACAGGTCTTTGGCTAGCAAGGTTAATTAGCAAGCACAAAAGTTGAGGGAAACAAACGAATATACATGTGATAGAAACAATCATGCATCTTTCTTGTAAGCACAAACAATTTTATCTTCAGAATAATAAGCTATGAGCTAACAAGAAAGGAAGACAATGAAACAACTATATATATTCTCTTTTCTACTTAAACCTCAAGGTGTTGTTGCTATTGACCAATGCTAAGTTTGCCAAAACCAAATAGATTTACTCAATGCTCCCAAAGTGATACCAATACTAAAATCAAGATCAATCATATAATAGAAATTGCAAACTAAAATAAGGTGTGCAATATGTAAATGATAAGACTTCTCATTAATATTTCATAACGATAATTCACACCAAGGGATACATAGACAACCAACTAAAGGAGAGATACTTCCACACTGCAACCCATGTTATATGATAACTTCCCTACTCATGATATGACACTACATGATAGTAAAAAGTAAAAGGTAGTGATGATGTGATACCGCGGCACTCCCCCAAGCTTGGAACAAACCAAGGGGATGCCAATACCGATGATGAATTACTCCTTTGGCGATGGTGGTGAATTCTTGACAAGCTTCTCAACAAGCTCCTGAAGCTCATCAATCTTGTACATGAGGTTGCGGATCATCTCCAAGTTATGCTCGACGCGATTAAGAAGTATGTCCGACGGCGAGTCCCAACTCTTGGAGTTATTTCCCCACTCTTCATTTTCAGGCTTCATCCTTCCTGCAGTGTTAGAACGATCTATATCCCGATTGCTAGGCAATGCTGCCTTGGGAGTCCTTTCAATTTGATTATTGTAAATTAGATTGCGGAAGGGGTGATAAGTGCCTCGGAGAAGATGTCTTTGGAGCTAGGTAGTGACGTGGAAATCTTCCTCCGGTGCGAATTCTTGCGCTCTTCTTTGCATTAAAAGGGTTCTCCACCACCTCGATGCTTGCAATGGTAGCACGCGGGTATGCACGTGAGTCTTCCTCTACTTCTTCTTCATCTTCTTCCTTGACGCTCTCGTCCACTTCTTTCCACTCTGGATCTTGAATATTTTCCTCCATAGGCTCCTTGTCTTTGTTGTTGGAGACCATGATGCTTCTAGATCAAGAACAAATCCTGGCAGAAAATAGCTAGAAACAAAACGCGACGAGAAAACGATATACGGACCTCCAGGGGTCCGGGGGATTATATAGCAGGAATTTTTATGTCATAAGGAAAGTACCAGGTCGAACCGGGGTCGGAAAGAGGCGACGAGGCGGTGTCCTCATAGGGCGGCGCGGCCAGGCTGGGGCCCACGCCGGCCTATGGGGGCACGCCCTCGTGCGTCTCCTCCAGTCCGTTTCGATCTCGTAATTTTTCATATTTTCCAAAAACAGCAAAAACATTGTTCGGAAAGTAAATCGCGGACTTTTTCTTACCAGAACTGTTACCTATTCAAAGTCGGATTCTGTAGGACTGTCAACTTGACTTTTGATGAAAGCCTCTGGTGTTTCCACTCGAATAACATCAACATCTACATTATAAGAATCACCTGAGATATAATGCTTGAGTCTTTGTCCATTCACCACTTGTGTGGCATTGCCTTGGAGAGAACTAATTTTAATTGCTCCTGAACGATACACCTCCTCAACAACATATGGTCCTTCCCATTTCGAGAGTAATTTCCCGCAAAGAATCTGAGACGAGACCGATACAATAGGACTTTATCCCCAATATTAAACTCTCTTTTGATAATCCTTTTATCATGCCATTTCTTAACTTTCTCTTTAAAGAGTTTAGCATTTTCATAAGCTTCACTTCTCCATTCATCTAGAGAACTTAATTGCAACAACCTCTTATTACCGGCTAGTTTAGGATCTTTGTTTAGTTCTCTAACAGCCCAATAAGCTTTGTGCTCTAGTTCTAAAGGTAAATGACAAGCTTTTCCATAAACCATTTTATAAGGTGACATTCCCATGGGGTTTTTATAAGTAGTTCTATAAGCCCATAGTGCTTCCTTCAATTTACTAGCCCAATTCTTTCTAGTTTTATTAACAGTCTTTTGCAAGATAGATTTAATTTCTCTATTTGATAGTTCTACTTGCCCACTAGTTTGAGGATGATAAGCGGAAGCAATTCTATGATTAATACCATATTTAGAAAGAGTTTTTCTAAAACCACCATGAATAAAATGAGAACCTCCATCTGTCATAATATATCTAGGAACTCCAAATCTAGGAAAAATAATATCTAAAAGCATTTTTAAAGAAGTCTCACCATCAGCACTTTTTGTGGGTATAGCTTCTACCCATTTAGTAACATAATCAACAGCGACAAGTATATGAGTGTTACCTTCTGAAGAAGGGAAAGGACCCATGAAGTCAAATCCCCAACAATCGAATGGTTCAATAATAAGAGTATAATTCATAGGCATTTCATTGCGTCTGGAGATATTACCAACCCTTTGACATTCATCACAAGATAAAATAAACTTCCTTGCATCTTTGAAGAGAGTTGGCCAATAAAAACCTGATTGTAGAACCTTTTGCGCGGTTCTATCTCCGGCGTGATGTCCTCCATAAGCACTACCATGACATTTACTCAATATCTCTTGTTGCTCATATTCGGGAACACATCTTCGCAGAATACCATCCACTCCTTCTTTATATAAGTGTGGATCATCCCAAAAATAATGCCTCAAGTCATAAAAGAATTTCCTCCTTTGCTGAGCTGAAAAGGTTGGAGGCAAGTACTTGGAAACAATAAAGTTAGCATAATCAGCGTACCAAGGACTGTCTCGCGAGCTCACCTTTATTGCAGCCAATTGTTCATTTCGAAAACTATCATTAACAGGAACAGGATCATAAGCAATATTTTCCAATCTAGACAAATTATCAGCAACAGGATTATCAGCACCTTTCCTATCTACAATATGTAAATCAAATTCTTGCAACAGAAGTACCCATCTAATAAGCCTTGGCTTAGCATCTTTCTTTTGCATAAGGTATCCGATTGCAGAGATGATCAAGTATGAATAGTAACTTTTGAATCAACGATATAAGATCTAAACTTATCACAAGCAAAGACTACAACTAACAATTCTTTTTTAGTAGTAGCATAATTTCTTTGAGCAACATCAAGAGTTTTACTAGCATAATGAATAACATTCAGCTTTTTATCTACTCGTTGTCCAAGAACAAGCACCTACAAAGAAAATCACTAGCATCACACATAATTTCAAATGGTAAGTTCCAATCAGGAGGTTCAACTATAGGGGCAGCTTGTTAAAGCTTTCTTTAGAGTTTCAAAAGCTTCCTTACAATCATCATCAAAAACAAAAGGTACATCTTTTTGAAGAAGATTAGTAAGAGGCTTTGAAATCTTGGAGAAATCTTTAATAAATCTCCTATAAAACCCAAGCATGACCAAGAACACTACGAATACCTTTAACATCCCTAGGATAGGGCATCTTCTCAATGGCTTCAACTTTAGCTCTATCAACTTCAATACCTCTCTCGGAAATTTTATGTCCCAATACAATTCCTTCATTAACCATAAAGTGGCATTTCTCCCAATTAAGAACAAGGTTAGTTTCTTCACATCTCTCGCAAAACTTTATCAAGGTTCCGCAAGCAATTATCAAAAGAATTTCCATAGACGGAAAAATCGTCCATGAATACCTCTACAATACTCTCACAAAAGCCATGAAAAATAGCAGACATGCATCTTTGAAAAGTAGCAGGAGCATTACATAAACAAAAAGGCATACGCCTATAAGCATAAGTTCCATAGGGACAAGTGAAAGTGGTTTTCTCTTGATCTTTAGTTTTAACAGCAATTTGTGAAAACCCAGAATAACCATCAAGAAAGCAAAAATGAGTATTTTTAGATAACCTTTCTAACGTTTGATCAATAAAAGGCAAAGGGTAATGATCTTTCTTAGTAACCTTACTAACTTTTCGATAATCAATGCACATTCTATACCCTACAACTACTCTTTGAGGTATGAGCTCATCATTATCATTAGGCACAACGAGTCATTCCTCCTTTCTTAGGAACACAATGCACAGGACTAACCCATCTACTATCAGCAATAGGATATATAATACCAGCCTTCAAGGAGTCTTAATACCTCATTTCTTACCACATCCTCCATCTTAGGAATTAGACGACGCCGAGGTTCAACAACAGGCTTCGCATCATCTTCCATATTAATGGCGTGTTGGCAAATAGAGGGAGAAATCCCCTTCAAGTCATCAAGAGTGTAGCCAATAGCACCTCGGTGTTTCTTCAGTATTTCCAATAACCTTTCTTCTTCAAACTCGAAAGCTTAGAACTAATAATAACAGGATATATTTTCTTATCATCAATATGAGCATATTTAAGATTATCAGGCAATGGTTTTAAATCAAAGACAGGATCTTCCTTTGGTGGTGGTGTTCTACCCAGATCTTCCACCGGTAAATCATGCTTAAGAATAGGTTGACGAAGGAAAATTTCATCAAGCTCATTTCTTTCTTCCCTAAAGACTTCGCTCTCACTATTCTCCAAATGTTGCTGCAAAGGATTACTAGGAGCAAGAGCAATAGATGCACACTGTTCAACTCTAAAATCATTATTAGGCAAATCAGCTTTATAAGGAGTTTTGGTAAATTTAGAGAAGTTAAACTCATAAGATTCACCAGACAAATTTAGTCAAAATTTTCTCTTTCTTGCAATCTATAATAGCTCCACAAGTATTTAGAAAAGGTCTACCAAAAATGATAGGACAATATTTACTAGCAGCAGAACCAAGTACCAAAAAGTCAGCAGGATATTTAATCTTACCACATAGAACTTCCACATCTCGAACGATACCAATTGGAGAGATAGTTTCTCTATTAGCCAGCCGAATAACCACATCAATATCTTCAAGTTCACAAGAACCAATTTCGTGCATAATCTCCGTGTAAAGCTCATAAGGAATAGCACTAATACTTGCACCAATATCACATAAACCATAATAACAATGATCACCAATTCTAACCGTATAGCATAGGAACACTAGCTTGCTTGGACTTATTAGGATGTGAAACAATATTAGAGGCATCTTCACAGTAAAATAATATGACCATCCTCCACATTTTCAATCACAAGATCTTTAATAATTGCAACAAGCTAGCTTTCAACTTTTATTTGTTCTTCAGGTTATATAGGTTTCTTTTCACTTTTATGAACCGCACTATTTATAACAGAGTACTCCTTCATTTTAGCAGGGAAAGGAGTTTTTTCAATATAAGCTTCAGGAATAACATGATCAACAGTTTCCACTACAACACATTTATTTATAGACGAATCAATTTTATCTTTATACGGTTCATGATACTTATCAAAGTTCTTCTTAGGCAATTCATAATGAGAAGAAAAAGCTTTATAAAGATTTGCAGCAACTTGAGAATCAAGACCATAAGTAGCACTCATATTACGAAATTTATCAGTATCCATAAAAGCTTCAATGCATTTATAATCATAATTTATACCTGATTCTCTATCCTTGTCGTTCTCCCATCCTTCAGCATTTTCTTGGATCCGATTAAGAAGGTCCCTTTTAAACTCTTCCTTGTTGCGTGTAAATGATCCAGAACAAGAAGTATCCAGCAAGGTCTTGTCTTGAAAAGAAAGTCTTGCATAGAAATTATCAATAATAATATTACCGGAAGCTCATGAATGGGGCATTTGAGCATTAAAGACTTCAATCTCCCCCACGCTTGGGAAATACTCTCTCCTTCATGAGGCCAAAAATTATATATGCGATTCCGATCTTTGTGAATCTCACTTGGAGGATAGAACTTAGAATAAAACCGGGGCACAATATCATTCCATTCAAGAGAATCCCCATTATCCAAGAATTTATACCAATGCGCCGCTTACCGCACAGACGATATAGAGAATAGTTTCTTCCTCACTTCATCCATAGCAATACCTGCACACTTGAATAAACCACATAATTCATGTAAGAACAAGTAAATGATCTCCAGGGTGGACAGTTCCATCCCCTGTATAACGGTTATCCACTACACGTTCAATAATTTTCATAGGTATTTTGTATGGTATTTCTTCCTTACCTAGCGCCTCATCCACTACCTTTGCAGTAGTAGTAGATTTCCCAAATAAACACTCAAGAGATGATCTCTCCATAATGAATTATAGCAGCAGGCAGAAATAAAATCAGCACAAACAGTAGAAATTTCCCTTACCAATTCCACTTACCAATAGCGCTTCACTCCCCGGCAACGGCGCCGTAAAATAGTCTTGATGACCCACAAGTATAGGGGGTGTATCGTAGTATCTCCGATAAGTAAGAATGTCGATCCCAACGAGGAGCAGAAGGTGTTGACAAGCAGTTTCGATGAAGGATTCACTGTAAATGCTCACGTACAAGTATTCGTGGGGTTTTGATGTAACAGATGAATAAAGTACGAGTAAGTAAAGTGCGAGAGTAATAATTGCAGCGAGTGGCCCAATCCTTTTTAGCACAAAGGACAAGCCGGTTTGTTTACTTATAATAACCAAACGTTCTCGAGGACACACGGATTTTAGTCTAGTGCTTTCGCTACATACGGCTAATTAATCTTCATTGTTTTGATAAGTGTTGTGTGGGTGAACCTATGCTAATGTACCGCCCTTCCTAGGACTAATACATACTTGTGATTATACCCCTTGCAAGCATCCGAAACTACAAGAAAGTAATTAAGATAAATCTAACCACAGCCTTAAACTCTGAGATCCTGCTATCCCTCCTGCATCGATATACCAACGGGGGCTCAGGTTTCCGTCACTCCGGCAACCCCGCAATTGGCAAACGAGTACAAGATGCATTCCCCTAGGCCCATAAAGGTGAAGTGTCGTGTAGTCGATGTTCACACGACACCACTAGAAGAATAACACCACAACTTAAATATCATAACATTGAATATTACTCAACCATACTTCACTACTAACATTTAGACTTCACCCATGTCCTCAAGAACTAAACGAACTACTCACGAGACATCATATGGAACATGATTAGAGGTGATATGATGATGAATAACAATCTGAACATAAACCTTGGTTCAATGGTTTCACTCAATAGCATCAATAACAAGTAGAAATCAACACCGGGAGAGTTTCCCCTATCAAACAATCAAGATCAAACCCAAATTGTTACAGCGGTGACGAGGTGCAGCGATGGAGATGGTGGTGATGATGGCGTCGATTTCCCCCTCCGGGAGGGAATTTCCCCGGCGGATCTCAGCCTGCCGGAGAGTTCTTTTCTCTCTGGTGTTCTCCACCCCGCAGAGGCGGCTGTGGCTCTTCGCGATGTACCCCCTGGAGCTTAGGTTTTCGGGACGAAGACGTACGCGAAGAAAAGGAGGCGAGAGGGGGCTGTGGGCCCCCTCCTCATAGGGCGGCGCGGGCAGGCCTTGGGCCGCGCCGGCCTATGGGGTGGGCCCACCTCGGGTCCCCTCGGCTCCCCCTTCTGGCTCCCTTCGTCTTCTGGAAAAATAGGATTTTTCATATAATTTCCGTCAACTGTCGATCTTCCGAAATATTGCATTCTGACGGTGCTTTTTCCAGCAGAATCCTGACTCCGGTGCGCGATCCTCCAATAATCATGAAACATGCAAAATAGATGAAATAACATAAGTATTATCTCCAAATATTAAATATATCAATGAATAACAGCAAATTATGATATAAAATAATGATGCAAATTGGACGTATCAACCGCCGCAGCTTCCGAAGCTTCGGCTCCTAAAGCTGCTCCCGCGGCGCAAGCATCGACTGCTTCCTCCCTTTCCAAAGGGAAAGATGCTCCTGCTGCTACCATAGCTCCTCCTTCTGTAAGTCCTTCTCGAATATAACAGAATCTTTTTGGAATGTGTCTTGCCTAATGATCTTAAAACATTCCCTTTGTTCAAGGATCTACGAGGTGTGATATCCTCTTTAGAAGCCTTCGCCTCTCAATTTACCTCTCTAGAGGCGGACAAGGTTCGACTGCAGGAGGAAGCTAAGTCTTCCTCTTCAAAGTTAGATGGTGCCATCAAAAAGGCTGCCATAGCTCGCCAGGAGGTCGACTCCCTAAAAGATGAGCTGAGCAAGCTGAAAGAGAGGCTGAAGGAGGAGGAAGCTCGAGCAGCAGAAAAGGACGAACTCCTTCGTCAATCTACCTTGGCTCTACTTGGTAAGCTTTTTCATACATCTCTTGTAGATTATTACTTTTTATGGATCTGTTTCTTCATCAATGATTTCCTCAAATTGAATTTCTTGCAGAAGCCGCCAGCATCCCTGCTACTGCCTTGGACAAAGTTCCGAGCAATTCCCCAGCAAATGGTGTGTCGATGGTTCTTGCCACCCACCAGCTTACCCGGGAGCTTCTTGACAAGGGAAAGGGCGCTCTGGCGCGGATGCATTCGATGATATTCCCCAAGATCAAGCAGGAGAAGACTCTGGGGCAGCTGATTGATGCCTTCGCAGTCGACACCAAGGAAGTTATTGAGGTATTCAAGCGTACCTCGCGTACCTATGGTGCCCTCCTTGCCTTCCAACTTATGATGGGTTACGGCTTTAAGGCTGACATCGAAGAAATGACTAAGGAGCTGGCGAGAGAAAAAGATGGGCGATTTGTTGACTTAAGCGCCTTTACAGTGTCTGCCCGTACTTGTGCTCGCCAGCTTCTTGAACTAGTTTCGTCAAGAAAGACATCAGCTGGCCCCAGCCTGTCGACTCAAACTCAGGCTCCTTGACTGTTGTAACGATTTTATCCTTGGGCTAGTATGAAACATCATTCTGTTGCGAGAACTTAAGTTTTTAATGAACACTGTGCTGGCAATGTTGCCAGCATACTTTTGTCATAATATCTTCATTTGTACTTCTCCTGATAGGAATTTCTTGTACTTCTCCCGATGGGAGTTACGTTGGATGCTTAATTTGTCCATATCCATCATCCTTTTAACGCCGTTGCTCTGCAGGTTTTCCCGGTGCCCTCGTTTGTTGATGACTCTTCGGGCGTTCTTCCCGAAGGTGATCGAATCCAACGGATGAAGGATCGGATCACCCGGATGGAAAAGGACCTGCGCAAGCACTTATGCCTTAGCTGCGATTGTCAACAAGAAGACCGAGATTGCAGCCGACGTGGAGCGGTACGCTCTTACTGAGCTACATAAAGCTACCGAGAGCTTGAACTGTGAGTTCCTTGATCTCTGCGCCCTTTTGTCGATAGCGTCTTATCTGATCCTTTGTTTATTTCCGTGCCAGTCATAGCTCTGAACCGCGCAGAAGAGAACAAATGGATTCACGAGCGTGTGAACGCATTAACTCAGCTGTCCTCAGCCGAAGAGATTTTCTGGCGGGAGCACTCGAAGGCTTCGACTGTCGCGCAATTTCAGGATCGGGTTCAGCAGGTCCACCACTTTTTTGACAAGTGCTACAAGGCTATGAGGGTGGTTTGGAAGACAATGTTCCCTTTGAACGCAGTTCCCCCGACGCTCCTTGCTTTGATGTCTGAATTTGGTAATGCCAAGAAGATCCGAGACTTGGTACGTGCGCAAGTTTTTGCGGGGGCCAGGTTTACACTTGCCCTTGTACTTGCCCGTTATCCTTCGGCAGGTTTGCTGTCGATTGCCAACGCGACTAGAGACTTGGAGGCACTGTATCCGAAGGTATTGTTGCCTGCCAACATAATTGTCGACAAACTCGAGGAGGACTCAAGGGTGCCTGAAGAAAGAGGAACTCTGCAAGGGTGATTTCAGGGATTAATGTCTGTTTTGGAAATAGATAATTTGGCTACTTTATCCAAGTGTTTGGATTATGTAATGATGCCTTCTCATTCGGTAGATACATGCATATGTACTTTTACCATGTTATTGCCGTTGGCAAGTTTTGACTTGAGCGAATCTTAGTTGCTCGTTTAAATGTATGTATATTGGTTGGTTAGCAAATCATTTGAGTGATCAGCTCGTGTTGCAGGTTTTGCTAAACCTGTTGTATGCGCAACTTTGCTTTCAACCGTTTTAAATTTCGACAGCACTCCCGAATATTTCGGTGTAGTGGTTCTCGCCGATGAGCCCGTTGTTCCTTGATATTTCCATAAGTAAAATATCGGACGTGGGTTGTTGTTTATATGTATTTCCAAACTCTTGCTATTTACGGCACTCGTAGAGGCATCTATAGCGGAGGGAAAGGTGAACGTCTTTTAGCACTCGTAGAGGCTTTTTGAAGCGCGATCTTCTGCCTCGTACTATGTTTGCATAGTGATGGGGCTTAGAAGTTTGTAGTTACTGCAATGCTTAACAAGAAATTGAAGCTTTAAGTTCTTATTTAATAAGGTAAGCACGAGGCTAGAGGGCGAAAAAAGGAAGGCCCTGTTTAAAATAAAGGAAAAAAGGAAAATAAAGGCTGATAACTTACTTAAGCAAGGAAGGGGTTCTTCTCTTCTTCTGGCTTCTTTACCGCGTTAGTGGTTGCTGCAGCGTTGCTGGTTTCATCAGGGGTTTGGGCAGTGGTTGTCAGTGTCTTGTCGTCTCCTTCTCGTGCCATCAACCGCCGAACCTTTCGCCGCCGAGGCTTCGCCGCCGAAGCTTCCGCCGCCGAAGCTTTAAGGGCAAGAGCGGCTGGCTTCTTCTTGGTTTCCTCGATATCTTTTTCCTCCTTGATTTCACGTAATGACAGCTTGGGTAAGGGGTCGACGATTTCTTGCTGTGACCCGAACTTTGCAGCAATCCTCTGAAAGTCGCGATCACAATTGTCCGAGCGTGAAAAACTTACATAGACTGTGATGTTTGTCCCGTTGTTCCCAGGCATTTTCAGCTTGAGGTATGCATAATGCGGCACAACCATGAACTTGGCGTACGCTGGTCTCCCGAGTATAGCGTGATACCGTGACTCCCGCTCACCACTTCAAACTCGATCTTTTCCTTCCTCGAAGTTATCGGCTCTGCCGAAGATAACATTCAGGTAGACTTTGCCAAGAGAGTGGCCCGATGCGGTTGGAAGGATCCCATGGAAGCAGGTGTCTGTTTCTTCCAGCATCCTCATGGTGATCCCCATACTTCTGATTGTGTCGACGAATATCAGGTTTAGTCCACTTCCACCGTCCATGAAGACTTTACTCATCTTGAACCCCCCAATTTGTGCTTCTACTACCAAGGCAGCATGTCCTGGTTTTGGTATGGTCGTCGGGTGATCTGCTCGACTGAACGTAATGTTCTGAGAAGACCACTCGACATACTCGGGGATGTTTGCCATGATGCTTTCTGCCAGGTTGATCTCTCGGGTGAGCTTTTTCATCTCCCTTTTCGAAACACCTGTCCTGTGGATCATGCTCATCTGCCCACGTGGTGGTGGGAATGCCTCGTTGGGTTGATGAGGTTGAGCTTGTTGGACTTGATGCTGCGGTGGAGGTGGGGGTGGCGGTGGTAGCTGTTGCTGGCCCGATCGCCGGATGAGTTTGTGCATGTCTAGGAACTGCCGACAGTCCCTGAGCAGGTGGCTCGACTTCGTTTTGCCGTCCTTGGAATCGACATACGAATGCAGGTAACAGGGGGCTTTGATCTGCTCAGTGTAGGGTAATTCAGGAGTCCTCTGCTGTCGTGGTTTATAGCTGCCACGGTTCCCAGAGTTGTTCCGATTGCCGTCGTGTCGATCATCTCGGTCGTCATGTCGATCGGAATATCCTGCAGCTACCATATTGTTATCATCATAGTTGCGGTTCTTCCTTCTTTTGTGACGATCTCTTCGGCCGCCCGAGTCGTGCTTCGGCTGGTCATCGTCTTCGTCGTCACTGCGCTGTCGTGGCCTTCGTACATTGTCCTCGCCATCAGCCCAACTGTTGGCGATTTCCATTAACTTGGTTATAGTTTTTGGCTTTTTGCGCCCAAGTTCTTCTATGTAGCTCTCCCGCTGAACGCCATCGCCGAAAGCGTCGTTTGCTCGTCGACGCATACGTCTTCGGCAGCGTTCAGGTGTTTTGTGAATCTCCCGATGTATGAACGCATCGACTCCTTCTGCTTCTGTCGGCAATTCCGCAACTCTTCGATCCCAACGGGCCTCTTGTATGTTGCCTGGAAATTGGCAACGAAGGCATCTACTAGGTCGTCCCATGATTTAACGGAGCCTTTCGGTAGCTCCCTTAGCCAGGCTCGCGCTGAATCCTTTAAGTAGAGCTGTAAGCATTGCATTGTTGCTATCTGGTTTCCTTTGTGCAGGATCACGACCGCGCAGTAGTCGTCTATCCAGATCTTGGTTCTTGCTGCCCATCGTACTTGGCAGCGTCGGTAGGGGTAGGCTTAAACTTTTTGGGCGGCATCGTTTTGCGGATCTTGTAACTTAGACAGTCGGCTCCCCTGAGCTCGCCGTCGTACTCCTGATCTTCATCCGAAGAATCGCTGTCGTTGTCCTTCCTAGCGGCGCGTCGTCGCCTTGCTTTGTCGATCTTGCTCTGGGTAATTTCGTCCCGAGCATCTCTCGCGTGATGTTTCGACCCACTGCCTTGTACAGTTGTCTTTTCCTTTGGCGGGACTAGGTTTTTCCCCAATATCGCGAGACTCTCCAGGGCACCTCGATGAGCTTGAGCCATGGATCCTTCGGGGCGCTGGTTGATGAGGTATGCGGCGAGGTTGGCCGTTGCTCCTGCAACGGTTTTCGGCCGTGGCATGCCGGCGGTATCCATAGTCATAAAGGATTTGGTCAGATTCGACGTTATTTCTCTGGTGTCATCTTCCGAAAGCCTGGATAGTCTCGACCGGTGCTTGCCTGTTCCCTGAGTGTTTCGGGAGGCACTCCCTTGCGAGCCCCTTCGCCGTTCGCTGGATCGATCTGCCGCAGATAGGCGTCTCTCGAGGGTGGCTTGCTCTTTCGACATGTGCTCCCGGTTTTTCTCTAGTATAGAGCGATAAGCATTGAGGGTTCCAACAGAAGTTCCTGCGGGGAGCGGTGTGTTGTTGAGTACTGCTGCCCTTGCTGCTGCCCACTCCTCATCCGCGATGGTGTAATCGCTATCGCGGTTGCTGGCACTGTTTTCAAAACTTGCCCTTCTATTGGAACGGGGAGTATGGTCCTCGTCTCCTCTGCGCCTTGTGTTTCCCGTGTTATTGGCGACATAAACCTGATGGTGTGCCGTTCTTCGGGTGGTTCCCTGGATGATGATGTCGATAATGTCCTCTCCCGATGAATACTGGGCGTTGCAGATGAACGGCGTGTCGCTCGATCCCAGCCCGTGCCTGGTGTCGCAGTTCAGGCAGTAGTACGAAGTTAATTCCGAAGATGTGGGATCATCAGACCCTACCGACATGGAGGACACCGAGCGGGGAGTCGAGGGCATGGGTGAGCACGTCTATCCCGTCAGACCAGCCGATAGGTCGAGTGACGATGGCGCGCTTGAACTCGTCGATCCGGAAGTGGGGGATTCCAGCAATCGAAGGATTCCTTCTGCGTTGACGTTGTAGTGGACGCTGCCGAAGGTCATCTCCATGTTCCCTTGTAGATCTGAAAAGTTCGAGCGGGAGGAATCGCTGTGTGGAGTAAACTCGTAGGAGCCGAATCGAATCGGGCTTCCCAGGATTGGTGATGATGGTGTCGATGAAGTCGCTGGCGAAGCCGCTGGTGTCATGATTGGATCTGCCGATGACCGATCTTCTGCCAACAGGGTTCCCACAGACGGTGCCAATTGTCGAGGGTGCTCCTCGGCAATGCCCTCCGATAGGGGCTTAGGGTTGATGGAATCCTGCAAGCTGACACGAGACATCGGTACACAGACAAGCGGGGAGAGCGATTTACCCAGGTTCGGGGCCCTCGATGAGGTAAAACCCTTACGTCCCGCCCGTCTCGTTCTTGATTATGATGAAAACAGGTTACAATGGGGTGCCGAATAGTTCGGCCGTGATCTCGTCGAGATGCTAGTTGCTAGGGTAACCTAGTTCTAAGCTTCGCCGGCTAATATTGCTAAGGTTGATTGTGTCCCCCGATAGCCCCTCTCCCGGCCTTTATATAGGTGGCCAGGTCTCGAGAGGCCTAATCGAGTACGAGTAGGTTTACAATAGATCTATCTCTAATCTTTCCTTGTTCGGCTTCTTCGGTGTCTTGTACTTCAAGTAATCTCCCGCCGCACCGTCCTAGTGGCCCATCCTGCCATCGGGTACCTTCATGGGCCTCCAGCTGGACCGTATAGGGTAGAGCAACATTGGTTACCCGAAGGGTAATGCCCACGTCATTCAGCAAATGTGAGTTTTGGCTGAAGGAAGTAGGATTCCTGGGACATATCCTGTCTGCAGGAGGAATTGCCGTAGACCCCGCCAAGATCAAGACTGTTGCAGAATGGAAAGCCCCAACAACCCAGACCGAGGTCCGCGCTTTTCTTGGATTAGCCGGATATTACCGCAGATTTGTAGAAGGCTTCTCGAGCATCGCTCGACCAGTGACCCAACTGCTAAAGAAGGACAAGAAGTTCGAATGGACGGACAAATGTGAAGAGAGTTTTCAACAACTCAAGCTTAGACTGACCTCAGCCCCAATTCTGATCATGCCGGACATCACCAAACCCTTTGATGTCTAATGTGATGCATCCAAGATTGGTCTTGGATGTGTGTTGATGCAAGAAGGCAAGGTGATATCTTATCTGTCTAGGCAACTGAAGCAACATGAGCAGAATTATCCAACTCATGACCTCGAGCTCGCAGCTGTAGTTTTAGCACTGAAGGTATGGCATCATTACCTCATGGGTAATCGTTGCGAGATCTATTCGGATCACAAGAGCCTGAAGTATATCTTCACACAGAAGGAGCTGAATATGAGGCAAAGAAGATGGTTAGAGTTGATCAAGGATTATGATATGGAGATTCACTATCACCCCGGCAAGGCCAATGTGGTAGCGGATGCGCTGAGTAGACTGTCGTGTCAGTTGAACTCAATGATAGCAGAAGAACAACCTAGCCTATACCAGGAGTTTGAACAGTTTAGAATGGAGCTAGTTAGCGAAGGATTCCTAGCCAGCATAGAGCTACAACCCACCTTGATTGGTCAGATCAAGGAAGCTCAGAAGGGAAATGCTAGCATTGATGGAATCAAGACCCAGATAGCCGCAGGAAAAGCACCGGGATTGACCGTAGATGAAGAAGGAGTTCTTTGGTACAACGGACGCCTATGTGTACTGTCAGACTCAGAGCTGAAGCAAGTTATCCTGAAGGAAGCCCATGACACCTTATACTCTATTCATCCCGGAGGTAACAAAATGTATCAAGACCTGAAGGAACAATTCTGGTGGCATGGAATGAAGAGGGAGATTGGAAGCTACATCGCCAAGTGTGACATCTGTCAACGAGTCAAGGCGGAACATCAGCGACCCGCAGGATCGCTCGCAACCACTACGCATTCCGGAATGGAAGTGGGACTCTGTAGGAATGGACTTTATCACAGGTTTGCCCAAATCCAGCAAAGGAAATGATTCAATATGGGTAGTTGTCAATAGATTGACCAAGGTAGCCCATTTCATAGCTGTCAAGACCACCTATCAAGGCCCGAAGTTAGCTGAGCTGTATATCTCCAGAATAGTCGCCCTGCACGGAACCCCGAAGTCGATAGTGTCAGATAGAGGATCACAATTCACCTCAAGGTTCTGGCAGAAAGTGCATGAAGGACTTGGAACCCGTCTAAATTTCAGCACCGCCTATCACCCGCAGACCGATGGACAGACGGAAAGAGTCAACCAGATACTGGAGGACATGTTGAGAGCATGTGTACTGGAATATGGTTCTAAGTGGGAAGACTGCTTGCCTTACGCAGAATTCTCTTACAACAACAGCTACCAAGCCAGCTTACAGATGGCCCCCTTTGAAGCTCTGTACGGAAGGAAGTGCCGTACCCCCCTGAATTGGTCGGAAGTCGGAGAAAGCCAAGTCTTTGGACCTGACGTTCTTCGAGAAGCTGAAGAGAACGTGCACAAGATCCGCGAATACCTCAAGACGGCGCAATCAAGGCAGAAGAGTTACGCCGACAAGAGACGCCGAGAGATGACCTTCGAGATCGGAGATTTTGTCTATCTCAAAGTATCCCCCCTGAAAGGAATGCAGAGATTTCAGCTGAAAGGAAAGCTTGCACCCCGATATGTCGGACCCTTCAAAGTCCTGAGTCGCCGAGGTGAAGTATCCTATCAACTGGAGTTACCTGAAGAAATGTCGGCTGTGCACGACGTGTTTCACATCTCACTCCTCCGGAAATGTCTTGAAGTCCCCGAGAAGACCGAAGTGTTCAAGAACATCGATCACCGTTCGGTGGATCTCAATCAAGACTTGACGTATCGCGAAGTGCCGATTCGCATCTTGGAGTAAGCTTACAGAACCACCCGCACCCGAAGCATCAAGTTTTTGAAGATACAGTGGAGCAACCATACTGAAGACGAAGCCACTTGGGAGCGAGAGGAAGACATGAAGAAAGAATACCCAGATCTCTTTAGTACCTAAGTTTTCTTTAAGATCTCGGGACGAGATCTTTTGTAAGGGGGAAGGGTTTGTAACATCCCAAATTTCAATAAAAGAAAGAAGAAGAATTTCAGAGATCCAAAATTCAGAACCAACAAAAACTTTTAAATTGCATATAGTGCCCTGCATAGGACTTGTGCATTTTGAGTGATATGCCATGATGATTGTTTTATTGTTTATGTGATGAACTCTAAAACCCTAAAGTGATCAAGTGAAGATCACCAAACAAATAAATCAAAAAGAGAAAGAAATCAAATAAGAATGAAACCCTAAAAACCCTAACATATGACATATGCCATTTTTTTCAAACTTTGACCCTAGACCCATTTGACCTTCACCATTATTTGTAATATGATATTAAATAGTTATTACAACTTTGGGAATCAAAGAAATACCATTTAAACCAAATCTAAAAATCAAAATATGCTCACATAGAATAATGGTCATTTTTGACAATTACAATCTGGTCACCACTTTGAGCCTTTACAATTCAAGATTTCTAAACTAAACAAATTCCATTATTTGCATGTCATCCAAGTACACAACAAGGTGAACAACTTCTGTAAAGATCATCATACCAAATTCATCTTGGATCAAAAGTTATGAGCAAGCAAAGAGGAGACTTTGAAACTTTGGCAAGATCCTCACTTTGCAAATTTTGATCAAACCAGACCACCTTCTGCTCACCACTTGACCTAGCCATGACCCCTTGACCCTACCTTACCTAGCCCATGCAACGAGACACCATGGACACGACCAAAACATGGCTGGCCATGGCCATGCCGACCACGTTCCCCATCGACGCTCACCCCTCTCTCCCTGCCTCTCCAGCCCACGCCACCGTGCCAAACGCGTCGCCCATGATCTCCTGAGATCGCTCGTACACGCCGTTGAACGAGAGGACGACGACACGACCCGGACGGAGCGCGCCCAGTACGCTCCAGGTACGCCGCCAACGGCATGGCGACGTCACCCGTGCACGGACGCGTGCGACACGGGCACGCGTCGTCCGCCGTACCTCGCCGTATCCCGACCACCTCCGCGCGCCCTGGTCCTTGTCTCGCCACGCGGAGCTCGCCGGACACGCTGCCGTCACCCCCTAGCACCTACGGTCGCCGGCGAGGACAAGACCGCCCGCCACGGCCGCGACAGTACGCGCACGGCCCCGACCACCGTACGCCTCGCATTAACGCGCCACGGACGCTAGGAGATTCGCCGTACCGTCATGATCGCTGCTGCATCATCGCCTAGCTCTCTAGCTCGCCGGAGACGCCGCGCCCACGACGACCCGCACCCTGCCCCGCAGCACCCCCTTCCTCCTATAAATAGAGCACCCCCGGACCAAACCAAGCACACCACCATGATCTCCTCTCACCTCTGCTTCTCCTCGCACCGCTAG
The DNA here is from genome assembly GCF_022539505.1 of Lolium rigidum. Taxonomy (NCBI): domain Eukaryota; kingdom Viridiplantae; phylum Streptophyta; class Magnoliopsida; order Poales; family Poaceae; genus Lolium; species Lolium rigidum. Next base: position 85,496,095 of record NC_061509.1, read on the forward strand.
CCACCGCAATCGACGCCGGAGCTGCCTCAATCGGACGATCGGAGCCGCGGAAGCCCTGGTGAAATCACCGTCGATCCAGGCTGCCCCGAGCTTCGCCGCTGCTACAGGCTGCCTCGCCGTCGTCCACAACGTCATCATGCACACTGCCAACCCTAGCTGGAGCCACGGTGAGCTCTCCGACCCCCTACCGCCGCCGTGCCAGTGACCCAATCTCGTTGGAGACGACGATGGCCCTGCGCCGTCCGATGTCGTTCTAATCCAACGCACCATATCACTCGTACGGATTCGGTCGTTATGAGTGACTGACGGGTGGAGCCCACCGTCAGACAGCCCACGCGTGCGTGGACGCGTGGTGGGCTGGACTTGGGCTGATTAATCTGTTTCGGCCCAGTTAGTCTCATGAGCTACTCTTGTGATGTTATTAAAGTAGTCTCATGAGCTGCATTACATGATTGAGATTCATATGAATTTTGTATCACTATTAGTCTATGTGCTACTCTTGTGATGTTATTAAAGTAGTCTATTCCTCCTTCATGATGTAATGGTGACAGTGTGTGCATCGTGTAGTACTTGGCGTAGGTTATGATCATAATCTCTTGTAGGTTATGGAGTTAATTATTACTATGATAGTATTGATGTGATTTATTCCCCATTCATAGTGTAAAGGTGACAGTGTGTATGCTATGTTAGTACTCGGTTTAAATTGCAAAGATCTATTATGCTCTAAAGGTTACTTAAATATGAACATCGAATGTTGTGGCGCTTGTTAACTCCGGCTTGAGGGAGCTCTTGTAGCCCTACACAACGAATGGTGTTCATTATCAAACAAGAGTATATGTAGCACAAAGGAAGAGAACTTATTTATTTATGTGATCAATGTTGAGAGTGTCCACTAGTGAAAGTATGATCCCTAGGCCTTGTTTCCAAATACTGCAATCATCGTTTGTTTATTGTTTTACTGCAACTTTACTTCCTGCAATATTACTACCATCAACTGCACGCGAGCAAGCACTTTTCTAGCGCCGTTACTACTGCTCATATTCATTCATACTACTTGTATTTCACTATCTCTTCGCCGAACTAGTGCACCTATACATCTGACAAGTGTATTAGGTGTGTTGGGGACACAAGAGACTTCTTGTATCGTGATTGCGGGGTTGCTTGAGAGGGATATCTTTGACCTCTTCCACCCCGAGTTCGATAAACCTTGGGTGATCCACTTAAGGGAAACTTGCTGCTGTTCTACAAACCTCTGCTCTTGGAGGCCCAACACCTGTCTACAAGAATAGAAGCACCCGTAGACATCAAGCACTTTTCTGGCGCCGTTGCCGGGGAGGAAAGGTAAAAGGCACTCATACTCCGGTCCCAGGTAACTAAGTACTTTTCTGTTGCCGTTGTGTGTGTGCTCGAAGATATTTCCTTTAGATCCTGCAATTGCATCTTTTTGTTTCTTGTTAAACAATAGTAAGGCATAATGGAAAACATCTGTGAGCTTTTTACACTATTTCCTGAGTCAAGACATGAATGGTTTAATGCGAAAATTAAAAAACCTATGGAACCTTATTTGCATGCTAGTAGCAAAGATATTAGTATGAACGCTTTGAACACCATTGTTGCTAATGATATAGAAAATTCTAAGCTTGGGGAGGTCGGTTTTGATGAAAATGATCTCTTTAGCCCTCCGGGTATTGAGGAGAAAGTTTATGTTGATTATGATATGCCTCCCATATATGATGATTATAATGATAGTGGTCTTTTGGTGCCGCCTACTATGGAGGATAAGTTTAATTATGATTACAATATGCCTCCTACACTTGATGAGAATAATAATGATAGCTACTTTGTTGAATTTGCTCCCACTACAACTAATAAAATTGATTATGCTTATGTGGAGAGTAATAATTTTATGCATATAGCTCATGATAAGAATGTTTTATGTGATACTTATATTGTTGAGTTTGTTCATGATGCCTCTGAAAGTTTTTATGAGAGAGGAAAATATGGTTGTAGAAATTTTCATGTTACTAAAACACCTCTCTTTTTGCTAAAAATCTTGAAGTTACACTTATTTTATCTTTCTATGCTTGTTGCATTATGCTTCATGAATTTATTTATTTACAAGATTCCTATGCATAGGAAGCATGTTAGGCTTAAATGTGTTTTGAATTTGCTTCTTGATGCTCTCTTTTGCTTCAACTCTTATTTCTTGCGCGAGCTTCATTAAAATTGCTGAGCCCATCTTAATGGCTATAAAGAAAGAACTTCTTGGGAGATAACCCATGTTTTTATTTTTCTACTGTTTTGTTGTGTCTTGGAAGTTGTTACTACTGTAGCAACCTCTCCTTATCTTATTTTATTGCATTGTTGTGCCAAGTAAAGTCTTTGATAGTAATGTTGATACTAGATTTGGATTACTGCGCAGAAACAGATTTCTGTCTGTCACGAATTTGGGCAGGGTTCTCTGTAGGTAACTCAGAAAAATCTGCCAATTTATGTGCCTGATCCTCAGATATGTACGCAACTTTCATTCAATTTGAGCTTTTTCATCTGAGCAAGTCCAGTGCCTCTAAAAAAAATCGTCTTTACGGACTGTTCTGTTTGGACAGATTCTGCCTTTTATTTCGCATTGCCTCTTTTGCTGTGTTGGATGGATTTCTTTGTTCCATTAACTTCCAGTAGCTTTGGGCAATGTCCAGAAGTGTTAAGAATGATTGTGTCACCTCTGAACATGTGAAATTTTTGATTATGCACTAACCCTCCAATGAGTTTGTTTCGAGTTTGGTGTGGAGGAAGTTTTCAAGGGTCAAGAGAGGAGGATGATATACTATGATCAAGAAGAGTGAAAAGTCTAAGCTTGGGGATGCCCCCGTGGTTCATCCCTGCATATTTCAAGAAGACTCAAGAGTCTAAAGCTTGGGGATGCCCAAGGCATCCCCTTCTTCATCAACAACTTATCAGGTTTCTTCTCTTGAAACTATATTTTTATTCGGTCACATCTTATGTACTTTACTTGGAGCGTCTGTTTGCTTTTGTTTTGTTTGAATAAATTCATGCTTGTGTGGGAGAGAGACACGCTCCGTTGTTGCGTATGAACACATGTGTTCTTAGCTTTACTCTTAATGTTCATGGCGAAGGTTGAAACTGCTTCGTTCATTGTTATATGGTTGGAAACAGGAAATGCTTCATGTGATAATTGGTATAATGTCTTGACTAATTTGATACTTGCCAATTGTTGTGCTCATATGGATCATGTTTAAGCTCTTGCATCATGTACTTTGTACCCATTAATGAAGAACTACATAGAGCTTGTTAAAATTTGGTTTGCATGATTAGTTTCTCTAGAGTCTAGATATTTTCTGGTTAAGGTGTTTGAACAACAAGGAAGACGATGTAAAGTCTTATAATGCTTACAATATGTTCGTATGTGAGTCTTGTCTGCACCGTTTTATACTTGAGTTTGCTTCAAACAACCTTGCTAGCCTAGCCTTGTATTGAGAGGAATTCTTCTCGTGCATCCAAATCCTTGAGCCAAAAACTATGCCATTTGTGTCCACCATACCTACCTACTACATGGTATTTCTCTGCCATTCCAAGCAAATACTTCATGTGCTACCTTTAAACAATTCAAAAGCTATTATCTCTTATTTGTGTCAATGTTTTATAGCTCATGAGGAAGTATGTGGTGTTTTATCTTTCGATCTTGTCATTTACTTCGGACAGACTTTCACCAATGGACTAGTGGCATATCCGCTTATCCAATAATTTTTCAAAAAGAGCTGGCAATGGGGTTCCCAGCCCCAATTAATTAACTTGCATTAATAATTCTCTTCACATGCTTTGCCCTGATCTATCAGTAAGCAACTTAATTTTGCAAATAGACACTCCTTCATGGTATGTGAATGTTGGAAGGCACCCGAGGATTCGGTTAGCCATGGCTTGTGTAAGCAAAAGGTTGGGAGGAGTGTCAATCAATAATGAAACTAAAATACATGTGTAAACAAAAGAGAAGAGGGATGATCTACCTTGCTGGTAGAGATAACGTCCTTCATGGGAGCCGCTCTTGAAAGTCTGGTTGATAAGGTAGTTATAGTACCCATTACCATTCGTTGACAACAACAAACACCTCTCAAAACTTTACTTTTATGCTCTCTATATGATTTCAAAACTTAAAAAGCTCTAGCATATGATTTAATCCCTGCTTCCCTCTGCGAAGGGCATTTCTTCTACTTTATTGTTGAGTCAGTTTACCTACTTCTTTCTATCTTAGAAGCAAACACTTGTGTAAACTGTGTGCATTGATTCTTACATGTTTACCTATTGCACTTGTTATATTGCTTTATGTTGACAACTATCCATGAGATGTACATGTTACAAGTTGAAAGCAATTGCTGAAACTTAATCATCCTTTGTGTTGCTTCAAAGCCTTTTACTTTGAATCTTTTGCTTTATGAGTTAACTCTTATGCAAGACTTATTGATGCTTGTCTTGAAAGTACTATTCGTGAAAAGTCTTTGCTATATGATTCAGTTGTTTAGTCATTATCTTTACTATCACTTCATTCACTTCATATGCTTTACAATAATGTAGATCAAGATTATGTTGGTAGCATGTCACTTAAGAAATTATCATTGTTATCGTTTACCTACTCGAGGGCGAGTAGGAACTAAGCTTGGGGATGCTTGATACGTCTCAAACGTATCTATAATTTCTTATGTTCCATGCTAGTTTTATGACAATACCTACATGTTTTGTTCACACTTTATATCGTTTTGATGCATTTTCCGGAACTAACCTATTGACGAGATGCCGAAGTGCCGGTTCTCGTTTTACTGCTGTTTTTGGTTTCAGAAATCCTAGTAAGGAAATATTCTCGGAATCGGACGAAATCAACGCCCAGCATCTTAGAATTCCACGAAGCTTCCAGAACACCCGAGAGGCACCAGAGGGGAGCCCTGGTGGCCCCACACGTGTGGGCGGCGCGGCCAAGGAGCCAGGCGCGCCGCCCTGTTGTGTGGTGGCCCCGGACCCCTCCAACTCCGCCTCTTCGCCTATTTAAAGCTCCCTGACCTAAATCTTCGATACGGAAAGCCACGGTACGAGAAACCTTCCAGAGCCGCTGCCATCGCGAAGCCAAGATCTGGGGGACAGGAGTCTCTGTTCCGGCACGCGCCGGGACGGGGAAGTGCCCCCGGAAGGCTTCTCCATCGACACCACCGCCATCTTCATCACCGCTGCTGTCTCCCATGAGGAGGGAGTAGTTCTCCCTCGAGGCTAAGGGCTGTACCGGTAGCTATGTGGTTAATCTCTCTCCTATGTACTTCAATACAATGATCTCATGAGCTGCATTACATGATTGAGATTCATATGAATTTTGTATCACTATTAGTCTATGTGCTACTCTTGTGATGTTATTAAAGTAGTCTATTCCTCCTTCATGATGTAATGGTGACAGTGTGTGCATCGTGTAGTACTTGGCGTAGGTTATGATCATAATCTCTTGTAGGTTATGGAGTTAATTATTACTATGATAGTATTGATGTGATTTATTCCCCCTTCATAGTGTAAAGGTGACAGTGTGTATGCTATGTTAGTACTCGGTTTAAATTGCAAAGATCTATTATGCTCTAAAGGTTACTTAAATATGAACATCGAATGTTGTGGCGCTTGTTAACTCCGGCTTGAGGGAGCTCTTGTAGCCCTACACAACGAATGGTGTTCATTATCAAACAAGAGTATATGTAGCACAAAGGAAGAGAACTTATTTATTTATGTGATCAATGTTGAGAGTGTCCACTAGTGAAAGTATGATCCCTAGGCCTTGTTTCCAAATACTGCAATCATCGCTTGTTTACTGTTTTACTGCAACTTTACTTCCTGCAATATTACTACCATCAACTGAACGCCAGCAAGCACTTTTCTGGCGCCATTACTACTGCTCATATTCATTCATACTACTTGTATTTCACTATCTCTTCGCCTAACTAGTGCACCTATACATCTGACAAGTGTATTAGGTGTGTTGGGGACACAAGAGACTTCTTGTATCGTGATTGCAGGGTTGCTTGAGAGGGATATCTTTGACCTCTTCCTCCCTGAGTTCGATAAACCTTGGGTGATCCACTTAAGGGAAACTTGCTGCTGTTCTACAAACCTCTGCTCTTGGAGGCCCAACACTGTCTACAAGAATAGAAGCACCCGTAGACATCAGTGATTATACCTCGTATTCAAATCTAGACGCTAGCATCGGAGAATACCAAGAGGAGGAAGGATTCTACCAAGAGGAGGAAGAAGAGAACCTTGAGAACTACCAAGGCAAGCTAATACTCTTGCAAAGTGCAAAGCCTCTTTGGGCAAGGCACCATGATTCTTATCTTTCTTAACACAAGCCTATCCCAAGTTTTTACCTTACAAGTTTTACTTGTTGTTTTCAAAGAGTTAAGTTAATAAGTCAACTTGGTCTAAATGAAGAAGGTTACTAGAGTACCAAAGATAGTCTCAAGCTAGCCAAGCAAGATAGCACCCCTCATGATTAGTGCTAGTGCTAAAATACTAAAACTTGACTACTCTAGATGGGAACATATGACTTGAATTGAATTTGAAACCTTGGAATGATGAATCATTCCATTGATTGATTTGAAGTTGAATGTGAACAAGAGAAGATAGTGATTTTAGATATAAACCTGATGTTGGTTTGAATGCGATACCTTTCCAATTTTGAGTACCACCACAATACCTGATTATGGGTAGGGCTTAACTGGAAATTTATACATCTTAGTATGGGTTCCCTCTGAACACACATCATAGGGGTTATGCCGAGGCTGCCTCCGTTGTTGAGAAATGATGTGAATTGAGGTGAATTGTACGGCCAAGCCCTGTGCAGTTCCTAGGTTGACAGTTGGTCTTCACTTGGGAGGCCAAGCTCATGGGGAGAGGTGCTCATACTAGGGTTTGTAAGTGAAAGGTTATGGTTGATGATCCGCGTATCTGTGTTACGATGATTCGGGGTAATCCCGACGGATGAAATCAAATGTTGTGGCACAAGTGTGCAACCTCTCGAGAGTGTAAATCTATTCGAATAGCCGTGTCCACGGTTACGGACGGTTGGAAAGGCCATACAGTTTCCGGTGTCAGATTTTGAAAATGTGGTGAAATGAATGGTGACTTGGTGACTTGTTGAATTACAACAAATGTTGTGGGAATGACAATAATGTTCCCACTTGAGTTAGTTAGCACATGATTAAGTCTTTTATTCAATACTTGTGAACTAAAACTGGCTTTATGCAAATTAAACTAGAGCTTAGCACCCCTTACTCAAGTTGTTAGCACTTACCTTAGTGTTAATTTGCAAGTACTTAAAGTACTTACGGCTTTGTCCCTGGCTATTCAAATGGCCAGAGTATGAAGATGAACAGAACTGCCAAGGAGATGACCAGCAGGACGCCTACGACAACTAGGAGTTTTCTGACGTCAAGCGTTGGCATGTGGACTAGAGAGTCCCTTTATCTTTACGCTTCCGCTATGAACTTGTGTTTGTTCGTTGATCGATAGATCAACTATTTGTGTAATATGGATCATGTGATTCAAGTTGTAAGACAATATGGCTTGTAATAAATGATGACTGTGATATTCGACTATTATGCCTCGCAACAACACTATCCTGGGATTGCGATGAATGACATAATAGGCATCCGGGCTTAAAAATCCGGGTGTTGACATGACACAATCATTATTAACACTTCTGGACATTGCCCAAAGCTACTGGAAGTCAATGGAACAAAGAAATCCATCCAACACAGTAAAAGAGGCAATGCGAAATAAAAGGCAGAATCTGTCAAAACAGAACAGTCCGTAAAGACGAATTTTTCTGGGGCACTTAACTTGCTCAGATGAAAAAGCTCAAATTGAATGAAAGTTGCGTACATATCTGAGGATCACGCACATAAATTGGCAGATTTTTCTGAGTTACCTACAAAGATCCCTGCCCAAATTCGTGACAGATAGAAATCTGTTTCTGCGCAGTAATCCAAATCTAGTATCAACCCTACTATCAAAGACTTTACTTGGCACAACAATGCAATAAAATAAAGATAAGGAGAGGTTGCTACAGTAGTAACAACTTCCAAGACACAACAAAACAATAGCAAAATAAACACATGGGTTATCTCCCAAGAAGTTCTTTCTTTATAGCCATTAAGATGGGCTCAGCAATTTTAATGATGCTCACATAAGGATGAGAGTTGAAGCAAAAAGAGAGCATCAAAAAGCAAGTATGAAACAAATTTAAGCCTAACCCACTTCCTATTAAAAGGAATCTTGTAAATAAACAAGTCAATGAAGAACAAAGTGAATAGCATAGGAAGACAAAACAAGTGTAACTTCAAGATTCTCAACATAAAGAGGGGAAACTTAATATTATTAGGATGCATATAACCATGTTTCCCTCTCTCGTAATAACTTTCAGTAGGATCATGAACAACTTCAACAATATAACTATCACATGAAACATTCTTATCATGAGCTATATGCATAAAATTATTACTCTCCACATAAGCATAATCAATTTTATTAGTTGTAATGGGAGCAAATTCAACAAAGTAGCTATCATTATTATTCTCATCAAGTGTAGGGGGCGTAGTATAATCATAATAAAATTTACTCTCCATAGTAGGCGGCACCAAAAGACCACTATCATTATAATCATCATAAATAGGAGGCAAAGTATCATCAAAGAAAATTTTCTCCTCAATGCTTGGGGGACTAAAAATATCATGCTCATCAAAACCAGCTTCCCCAAGCTTGGAATTTTCCATATCATTAGCAACAATGGTGTTCAAAGCGTTCATACTAATATCATTGCTACTAGCATGCAAATAAGATTCCATAGGTTTTTTAATTTTCGCATCAAACCATCCATGTCTTAACTCAGGAAATAGAATAAAAAGCTCACAGTTGCTTTCCATTATGCCTTACTAGTGTCAAACAAGAAACCAAAAGATGCAATTGCAGGATCTAAAGGAAATAGCTTCGAGCACTTACAACGGCACCAGAAAATAACTTAGTTACCTGGGACCGGAGTATGAGTGCCTTTTACCTTACCTCCCCGGCAACGGCGCCAGAAAATATGCTTGATGTCTACTCACGCTTCTTTTCACGTAGACGGTGTTGGGCCTCCAAGAGCGAGAGGTTTGTAGAACAACGGCAAGTTTTCCCTTAAGTGGATCACCCAAGGTTTATCGAACTCGGGGAGGAAGAGGTCAAAGATATCCCTCTCAAGCAACCCTGCAATCACGATACAAGAAGTCTCTTGTGTCCCCAACACACCTAATACACTTGTCAGATGTATAGGTGCACTAGTTCGGCGAAGAGATACTGAAATACAAGTAATATGGATGAATATGAGTGGTAATAGCAATCTGAAATAAAGATGGCAGCGAGTAAACATGCAACGGAACAGTAAATAAACGGAGTTTCAGTGCTTGGAAACAAGGCCTAGGGATCATACTTTCACTAGTGGACACTCTCAACATTGATCACATAAGTGAATAAACAAATACTACTTTCTCTACACTCTCTTGTTGGATGACAAACACCATTCATTGTGTAGGGCTACAAGAGCACCTCAATGCCGGAGTTAACAAGCTCCACAACATTCGATGTTCATATTTAAATAACCTTAGAGTGCATAATAGATCATTGCAATTTAGACCGAGAACTAACATAGCGCACACACTGTCACCATTACACTATGAAAGGGGGAATAGATCACATCAATACTATCATAGTAATAGTTAACTCCATAATCTACAAGAGATTGCAATCATAACCTATGCCAAGAACTACATGATGCACACACTGTCACCATTACATCATGAACGAGGAATAGACTACTTTAATAACATCACTAGAGTAGCACATAGATGATATTCAACTAGATCACAAAGCTCATGATCACATAAAGATCACATGGGAGAGAGAGATGAACCACATAGCTACCGGTACAACCCTTAGCCTCGAGGGAGAACTACTCCCTCCTCATCATGGGAGACAGCAGCGGTGATGAAGATGGCGGTGGTGTCGATGGAGATGCCTTCCGGGGGCACTTCCCCGTCCCGGCGGCGCGCCGGAACAGAGACTCCTGTCCCCCGAATCTTGGCTTCGCGATGGCGGCGGCTCTGGAAGGTTTCTTGTACCGTGGCTTATTCGTCTAGGGTTTTCGCGACGGAGTCCTTAAGTAGGCGGAAGGGCAGCCTCGGAGGGGCCCTGGTGGGGCCACACAATAGGGGGGCGCGCCCCAGCCCTTGGCCGCGCCGCCCTGGCGTGTGGGGCCCCCTGGCTCCCCTCTGGTCTCTCTCCGGTGTTCTGGAAGCTTCGTGGAATTATAAGATATTGGGCGTTGATTTCGTCCAATTCCGAGAATATTTCCTTACTAGGATTTCTGAAACCAAAAACAGCAGAAAACAGAGACCGGCACTTCGGCATCTCGTCAATAGGTTAGTTCCAGAAAATGCATAAATATGACATAAAGTGTGTATAAAACATGTAGGTATTATCATAAAACAAGCATGGAACATAAGAAATTATCGATACGTTGGAGACGTATCAGCAAGCATGGATGCAATCGCACACTCGGAGATCCTCAATAAACCTATAACTCTTGATGACGCAGCGGATCCGGAGGCTCTAGAAGCCAAGAGGCAAGAGATGCTGGCAACTGCCAAAAAGTTTGCCACCACCGCAGCGGCAATGCTGGATGAGAGGAAAGAGGCTGCGCACTTCGTGGATAATTTTCTCAAGCGAGAACGCGAGGTTGACGAGTCACTGGAAAAAGTCAAGCAACTCCGGAAGCACTGGGAGTCTAAAGTGAGCGAGGCTCAAAAGGAGACTGATAGGATCAGGCGAGAAGCTATAGCTCCCCGCAAGATCACCTTCGCAACCCCCACTGAGCAACAGCCACTCACAACTCCAAAGGATAACATGAAAAAGGCTGCGGAGATCTTGAAGAAAAAGGACGAGGAAATTGATATCGACTACGTCCGTACGCTCGTTGCCTCCAGCAATGAAGCGAGCGAGCAAGGCAGATACTTCACGCAGGTTGGAATCCAACCCGGATCACTGTATGTCTACCGCGCAGAAGGACGCCTACGACAAACGCCATCATGATGACGAATCGCGCACCGGATCCACGGAGCGCAGAAGGAAAACCAGAGAACACCCAAATCCAATCCCTATACCGTCAAAGACGCCTCCGTCAGATCCGAAGAAGGGAAAGGATGCAATGTACACTGGTAGGAACAAGTACCGGAGCCCGTCACCTCCGCCTAACGGGTACCCGCGTCCTCCACCCCCTCGCCGCCGTAGTCCAGTCGGAAACACTAGGCCTCATGGGACTGGGAGTCTAAAGTGAGCGAGGCTCAAAAGGAGACTGATAGGATCAGGCGAGAAGCTATAGCTCCCCGCAAGATCACCTTCGCAACCCCCACTGAGCAACAGCCACTCACAACTCCAAAGGATAACATGAAAAAGGCTGCGGAGATCTTGAAGAAAAAGGACGAGGAAATTGATATCGACTACGTCCGTACGCTCGTTGCCTCAGCAATGAAGCAGCAGAGCAAGGCAGATACTTCGCGCAGGTTGGAATCCAACCCGGATCACTGTATGTCTACCACGCAGAAGGACGCCTACGACAATCGCCATCATGATGACGAATCGTGCACCGGATCCACGGAGCGCAGAAGGAAAACCAGAGAACACCCAAATCCAATCCCTATACCGTCAAAGACGCCTCCGTCAGATCCGAAGAAGGGAAAGGATGCAATGTACACTGGTAGGAACAAGTACCGGAACCCATCACCTCCGCCTAACGGGTACCCGCGTCCTCCACCCCCTCGCCGCCGTAGTCCAGTCGGAAACACTAGGCCTCATGGGGCTGGTGGAATCAATATCCACGACAACGTGACGCCTTAGAGGAACGGAAACAGAGAGCGTACGCCGGAACCCCGTCGAAGCCGGAACAACGATCGTGAGCCCGAGCCCAGAAGGAGCCGGAACAATGATCGTGAGCCCGAGCCCAGGAGGAGTCGGAACGAAGAACGCGAGCCAGAGCCCCGCCGGAGCCGGAACGACGGAGGCGACTATCACTGACAAGGGATTAACTTGTCAATGCCTACGGATTATAGGCTAGGGTTTAGTTAGAAGTAGAGGGCAAGTAGATCTCGAAGGTTTCAGCCGAAAAGTACTCGACGATTATGAAAACTAGGGTTTGTGAACAATGATTCGATGATCTCCTCGTCCCTCGACTCCCCCTTTATATAAGAGGTGGAGCCGAGGGTTTCGTTTTGTACAAGTTACGGAGTCCGGGACGGTTTCTAACTCATCCCGCCGGATTACAAACAACACTTCCTATTACAATTCTACTTTCCTTAATATATCTTGGGCTCTCGAACCTTCTTATTCTTCGGGTAGTGGGCCTTCATTAAACCCCGGGTACTATCTTTGGCAGGCCCATTTGGGATGCCTATGTCAGTAGCCCCCGAGATTTTGCTTGAATCGTAGAGTCAGGGAAAATCTCCACTGCTTATTCTTATTCGACAATTTAAACTCTTCTATATTTCTTTATATAAATTTCTATATTGTACAGGGATATTGGTAGTTGGGGCTAGTTCATCTGACGGATCAGGTACTAGTTAACTGCTCTAGTGGCAATCCGCAAAAACCTACTTCAAGATCACGTCCCTGGACATGATCTCGGGATACTCGGTGCAAACTTCGACAGGTGCCGCTTAAGGTCTTACCATTCCGTCGAGTCCCGAGTCAAATTTATCGAGTACCTAACGCGTCCGTTAGGATTTTTCTTCGTATCCGTTGATACGGATAAAAGTAGCAGAGCGCAGTCTTTGGCGATGCCACGCCCAGCAGAATGGATCTGGGGTCTTACCTTCGCAAATTTGCGGCATTCAGAAATTGATCGCAACTTTGGCGTTCTGAGAATATATTGTCGAGTGCTTTTTCGGCTGTTGGAATGGCACATTTTATCGAGTCAAATATGACTTTATATTAATCTCCCGATGGGAGTATATGTAGAGTTAATTATAACTCGAAATATACTCTCTTGCTTTTCTATCTTTCTTTCTTTTTTCTTTTTAAATTTCATCGGGCACGCGAACAGCGTTCCCGATGGGAGTAGCCCCCGAGGCTACAGCCAAGAACTTGTGCTTGGTTGTAGGCTCAACATTTTAGTCCACCTTGTCGCTATATTGCCATTATTTCCGATATTCTCTCTTTTCTTTCTTCTTCTTCTTTTTTTTTTTATCTCTCGGGTGCGCGAACAGCGCTCCCGATGGGAGTAGCCCCCGAGGCTACAGCCAAGAACTTGTGCTTGGTTGTAGGCTCCCACAATTTCTATATTTACCATAGTCGAAATTTTACTTTTATCGAAGTAGCCCCCGAGCATTTGGGCAAAAACTTGTTTCTGACCAAAAGCTCCCGAAGTATTCAAATAACTTCTCCTGTCGCCATTCTCCTTTTATTTTTCTTGTCGACATACTTTCCTTTGTCAAATTCTCTTCAGCTCTATTAATAGTCGAGATTTCTCTGTCTTGTGGGTCCATTGTTCTCACCACGTTGACACGTCGTGCAAGTGGGGGACACACGTCGTCCGCTTTTCCTGGCGCACGTTTGGTAACGCCTGTTCCATTCCATCTCCGTAAAAATACCTTTTTACCATTTTCTCTGCCAGATCCTTATTCCACCACACGATTTCTTCATCCAACGGTACACTGCTTCGCCCGATTCCTATATATACCTTTCTTCAACCTCGGTTCGCTCCTTCGCTTGCGCCGCACATCTGTTCTTCCTTGCAAAGACTCCCCTGCGCCCAACTCTTTCCGATCTTCCGCACGCACGAACATTGCTTTTCCAGTGCCGTTGATGCCACCGCGCACGCGACTCACCCGCCACAGCACTCCTGAATCCAAGATGGCCGCTGAAGATCTTGAGTGGGAGAGATCTAAAATCTCCAACCAAGATGTCAATATGCTGAAGAGGCTTGGCCTGATGAAGAAGGAAGACGCCATCCGCTTTCCCAGCGAGGAAAGCTACCCAAACCCTCCAATGGAGTATCGGGTTAGTTTCGTTGATCACCTCATCCACGGCCTTTCTGCCCCAATTCATGATTTCCTCCGCGGCCTTCTTTTTGTTTATGGGATTCAACTACACCAGTTGACTCCCAATTCCATCCTCCACATTTCTATTTTTATCACGCTTTGCGAATGCTTCCTTGGAGTCCCTCCCAATTGGGCTCTTTGGAAACGCATTTTCTCGCCTCCGCCGTAATGGCGCTCACAACGCCACCTACAACATAGGCGGCGTTGTTATCCGTGTCCGAACCGACGTTGATTATTTCGACGTCAAATTTCCCGACTCGTCCAAGGATGGCGCAAAAGGTGGCTTTATATACATGAAGAAAGCGCCAATTCCGTGGAACACAACATAGTTCCTTTCGACGGAAACGCAAAAATTCAACGCCGCCACTCCTGGGATGCTCAAGCTTCCGAAGAAGAGAAAAAGGCGACAGAAGCTCTTATGTCTCGCATTCGTCAATTTCAAAATACTCGGGGCCAAGAACTTTCTGGTGTTCAAATCACTACTTATTTTCTTAGGATTAGAGTGCAGCCTCTTCAGGCTCGCAAAAATCCCCTTTGGACGTATTCTGGTGAAAATGACGCCAATAGACTCTCCAATGATCTTTCTTTGAAGGACTTGGAGAAGTTAATTCGAAGAATTACCTCGCTAAACAAGAAGGATCCTATTCCTTCCTCTTGTCGCGTGGAACCATACAGCTCCGCCAATCCTCTCCCCGAGGTATTTTGTCTTCTCGAGTTTTTATCTTGTTCCGAACTTTCCCTGCATCTCATTGTATTGACATCTCTCTAATTTTCCTTTTACCGCTATTTTTCTGCAGAATCATCCTACTATGGCTTCCCTTCCTCCTCTTCCTGAGGATGGAGAAGTCGAAGAAAGGGGCATTGTCACTGACGACAATCAAGAAGCTCCATCTTTTGTGAATGATCCCGTGGATTCTCGAAAATCTGCGGGATCTTCCGAGGACACTACGTCGGTCCAATCTCCTCCTCCCGCCATTTCTCCACAAAGGAAAAGGAAGAGGAGTAATGCCGAAGATTCCGGCACATCCAAAGCCGAAGAAGTTGTTCCTTCTCATCCGAAGGCAGCTTATGATCCTTATATTGAATCCTCGTCAGCTCGTAAGTCACCTTGATTTCCCCTTATCTCTCGTAGTCGAAGTTTTTCTTGTCTTGTTTTTTATGCTATTGATCCTCACTCGCAGTGATGACGAGGAAGAAGTACCAACTCGTGACGTGGCTCCTCGGACGAGCACGTCACATACTTTAGTTATTTCGGAGAAACCCGTTGAAGGAGAAGAATCGTCGCCTCCTCAACAAAATGTTGGCACATCTACTCCTCCCTCGAGCCCCCTTGTCCCTTCACCAAAAAGGGCAAGGGTTGAAATGATCATTGAGCCTCCCCCTCAATTGAGCAGCTCTCCGTCCCAGCTCTTGGATGATGTAAGTTTGTCGACATCTATATTTCCTCTATTTTGCTTGCCCTCACTTTTTTTAATGCCGATGTTTTCTCTTACGTTCTTCTTCTTTGACAGCCTATGATCAAAGATCTTATCCGCATCGGATCCCAATTTATTGGGTACCGCGAGTATGCCGACGAGAACCGAAGGTAACAACCTTTATATTTGTCGTTCTTCCTGGCTTTTGCTCCTGTTGTTTGTCGCGATTTTTTGATCTTTCCTCCCTCTTTTTATCTCGATAGAGAAACTTGCAGAGGCCAACAAACGTGCCGACGCACTTGCTCACAAACTGGAGCAAAGTGAGGCGGCTCGCGAGAAAGCCGAACTTGTTGCTAGCGAAGCTAAAGCCGAGGCTGATGATGCCAAAGCAAAGGCTGCTAGTGTCGAGGAACTGCAGAAAAGGCTTAAAGATGCTGAATCTGCTTTAGACGAGCAGAAAGCTGCACAAGCTGCTCGTGAGCAAGGGATCCTCAAGCGTCTGAAGTCGCAAAGTCGACGTACTTTGAGTAATATTATCAATCCCTTCTATTTTATTGTACTTCCTGTTTCTTGGTTTTGACTAATGTTTTGTCTCGTGTGGCAGCCCAAACAAACCAGGATTTTGATCTGGATAATCCCGTCAATGACCCTCTCCTTGACGCACTTTCTTATCTGGAGTTTCATGGGCGCGAAATTCGTGAAGGCGTGGCAAATGCTAGTGCAGGTTTGTCGGCGTTGTTCCCCTACTTCTTCCCGAAGAAAGAGGAACCTTCGACTTTCCTTGCCCTTGCCAAGATTTTCAATTCATCGGAAGACTTTGGACTGAAGATGCGTCGGGAAAATATGAAGGTTGTCTGTCGAAAACATCGTTGCCCTGGTTGTCGACAGCCAACGGACTCTTGATTGGATGAAAGTTGGCGACACCGATCGGATAGAGCAAGTCGAGATGGAGGTCGCTGATTAAGGCGGCCAAGCCCAACACGAAGAAGATCTTGGCATATCTCGGGATCAAGCCGGCTTCGACTCCTAGCTCCTCGAGGCCGGAGGTCTAGTTGCATGCCTCCTTGTTTTTTCTTTTCTGTTTCTTTTGCTCTTGTCGCCATTTTAGCCTTGGCGACAATTACTCTGTTAGTCCCTCTGGAGAACTTTCTTTTGTAATGTCCGTGTAAATTTTCTAGAAAGTAATGAAATTCCTCTTCGTGCTTATCATTGATCCTGGGCCTTTCTTTTCCAGTTAATATTTGATAATTACTCGACCACTCCTTGTTCTGCCACTGCTTCACCTGCATCTTCCTTCTCGAAGAAAGTACTAGTCGACCATAATCCCCTCGAAAGTTCGTCAAGCAAACATTTGTCGGAAGATTTGCAAGAACTTCGACAACAACTTCAATCTATGAAGAAACAAACTTTGGCCATGATGGAACAATCTCGGAAAGCATCTGAACGAGAAAAACTTGCTCTTCAACAAGCCGAAGAAGCTATGGCTGCTAAGGATGCTGCTGTATTAGAAGCAAAGGGAGCCACGACCCGAGAAAATAGTATGCTTGAGCTAATGCTGGAAGCTAGCACAGATATGTTAGGTACGTTTTTGCGATCTTATGATGCCTTCTCTTTATTTTGCTGTGCCTTTCTTCCAATTTCTTGCCCTGTCGCTTTAACAGTGCTCGGTTCTTGATTCTGCCGCCGAAGATCGTAGAGTAAATGAGAGAACAAATCTTCTTGTCAATCTTTCCCTTAACCATGGCTGTTTGTTCCGGGCCACTCCCGAACGAACCCAACAAATTGTTAGGTTTCAAGACCGTGCTTGCCAAGTGCGCGAATTTCTCAGTTTTTGCACGGCGACATTAACCCTTGTCTACAGGAATTTATTTCCTCGAAACGAGGTTCCCAAGACTCTTCCTGAATTATTAGAGGTATTCAGAGATGCTCCCCGCATTCATAACTTTGTGCGGGCTCAACTCTCTGCTGGAGCGAGATTCGCCATGATTATGATAAACATCTGTCATCCAAAGTTAGACCTGACGAAGATTGTTGTTGATTGCCTGGCTAAGAAAACGCGCCGGAAAAATGATATTGACTCAATCGATGATATGGTAGCTCCCGTGGCCGAATCGATGATAGATGAACTTCTTCGGATGGACTCAGAGTTCTTTACCAAGGGTTCTTATGCTGAACATAAAACAACCAGAGGCTTGTCCGTAGATAGTATCTTGGGATTTAACTGATTTGTACTGTATTGGAAACCTTGTATCTCACTCTTTTTGATTTCTCTCTTTTTTTTATTTCCGAAGGAATTTATTGTATATTGCCGAAGCCCTCTATATTGTTGAAGCCCCCGAGCCTAGCTGGGCAAAGGTTGTACTATTTTTTCACCTTGAAGATTTATCTTTCTGTTGTAATAAGACATCCTTGTTTTTCCCTTGGATGGATTGCCAATCTTCGAGTATCTTTGATGTCGAAGTTCTATATTTATATTGCGAGGTTCTTAGACCAGAGCACTTAAGATTTTTGATGTGTACACTATATTTATGATTGCTGGCTTCCGATTTTTATATTTGGCGAGGTATTAATGTACCAAGGCGAAATATTTCAGCGAATCTATATTGTATGTATTTTGAGACTTAGGCGTTGAGCCCCCGAGCATGTCGAAAAATAAGAAGTATATCTCCACTATCTTTATTATATTGCAGCACCACGAGCCCGCCTCATTAAAAACCTTTCCCAGCCCCACTCGGTGCCCCGAAAAAGGAAAAGAGTGCGTCTGAAAACTCGTGGGCGTTTCAGTACATTGAAGTTTTACAAGGACTATATTTTAGCTCTAGGCGTAGAACCGCCTGAGTTGCGCCACGTTCCAGGGGTTTTGCTCCTCCACCCCTGTCTTCTTGTCCTTTATCCTGTATGCTCCTCCTCCGATTACTTCCGTGACGATATAGGGACCAAGCCATGGCGACTCGAGTTTTTCATGACTTTTTGCGTGAGCCGAAGAACTAAGTCTCCCACTTGAAAGGATCTTGGCCGCAAACGTCGACTCGTGGTAATTCTTCAAGTCCTGTTGGTATTTGGTGACCCTTGATAATACTTCGTCTCGAGCTTCGTCGAGTGCGTCTACGTCGTCTTCCAATGCTGTCCTTGAAGCTTCTTCATTATACGCCGTGACTCTCGGGAGTCGTGCTCTATTTCTATTGGTAGTACTGCCTCCGCGCCATGGACCGAAAAAACGGGGTTTCTTGTGTCGCCGTATTTGGTGTTGTTCGGATGCTCCACAACACACTTGGTAGTTCTTCAGGCCAGGTATGTCGAGCTTTTTCTAGTGGTCCCAACAGGCGTTTCTTGATGCCATTGCAGATAATGCCATTGGCTTTCTCAACCTGCCCATTGGTTTGAGGATGTGCAACTGACGCAAAGTGCAGCTTGATACCCACTTCTTTGCAGTACTCTTTGAATTCGTGGGATGTAAAGTTACTGCCATTGTCCGTGACGATGCTATGAGGCACTCCAAATCTGAAGACTAGGCCTTTTATGAATTTTACTGCGGATGCTCCATCTGGTGAATTTATCGGCTTCGCTTCTATCCACTTTGTAAATTTGTCGACAGCTACTAGCATGTATTCCTTTCCGCCTGGCCATGATTTGTGTAACTTTCCCACCATATCGAGTCCCCATTGTGCAAAGGGCCACGACAATGGTATTGGTGCTAGTTCTGCTGCTGGAGAGTGAGGTTTTGCGGCGAACCTTTGACACGCATCGCAAGTCCTTACTATTTCTTTGGCGTCCTTGATTGCTGTCAACCAGTAGAATCCTGCCCGAAAAACTTTGGCTGCGATGGCTCGACTACTCGCGTGGTGGCCGCATATTCCTTCGTGTACATCCTTCAGAATTACTCATCCTTCTTTGGGTGTTACACACCTTTGCAGAACGCCTGAAATACTTCGCTTGTACAGTTCTCCTTTGATCACCGTGAAAGCTTTAGACTGTCGAATTACTCGCCTTGCTTCAACTGGATCGTCAGGTATTTCTTTCCTAAGGATGTATGATACATATGCTTGCATCCAAGGAACCTGTACCATCATCACAAGCTCTTGTTCCTCTTCATCCTCCGTGGTTTCTGTGAGGGGTGTCGAAGTTTTTTCTTTTTTCTGCACCTTTTTCGGCTTTGTAGATCTCTCCGATATTTCTACCCAAAACACTCCTGGCGGGACTGGGAGGCACTGCGACCCGATGTTTGCGAGGACGTCGGCTTCATCGTTGCTCAGTCTACTGATGTGGTTTACCTCGCATCCATCAAATAGCTTCTCGAGTTCATTGTACACCTCCTTGTATGCTACCATGCTATCATTGACTGCATCACATTGGTTCATAACTTGCTGGGCCACCAATTGTGAGTCGCCAAAGATTTTTAGTCGAGTTGCACCGCATGCTTTCGCCATCTTCATCCCGTGTATGAGGGCTTCATATTCTGCTTCATTGTTAGATGCATTAGGGAACGTCATCCGAAGGATATACTTCAATTTGTCGCCTTCAGGTGATATAAGTACTACTCCTGCGCCAGCTCCTTCTACTCTCTTGGACCCGTAAAAATTCATGGTCCAGGTTCTCGACAAGTCTGGGGGGGTCCTGTGTTTTGCAGCTCCATCCACTCTGCGATAAAGTCCGGCAAAACTTGCGACTTGATTGCTTTTCTTTTTTCATACGTGATGTCCCGAGGGGAAAGTTCTATTCCCCAAAGGGAGACACGGCCCGTAGCTTCTGGATTGTTCAGTATATTTGACAAAGGAGCCTCATTGACCACTAGCTATGATCGGGTGTGCCGAAAAATAGTGGCGTAATTTTCGTGCTGTTGTGAATACTCCATATGCTAGCTTTTGGTACTGAGGGTACCTTTGTTTTGATGGTGATAAAACTTCGCTGACGAAGTATATCGGCCTCTCGTACTCCGTGGAGTTTTCCTTCTTCTTCTCTTTCGACAACTAGCACCGAGCTTACCACTTGGGGCGTGGCTGCGATGTATAGCAGGAGAGGTTCCTTTTCCTTCGGCGCCACCAAAATTGGTGGTGTCGAGATTTTCGCTTCAAATCTTCGAAGGCTCTGTCGGCTTCTTCGTTCCACTCGGAATTTGTCTCCTTGCTTTATTAAAGCATAAAATGGTAACGCTTTTTCTCCTAGCCCGGCGACGAATCTGCTCAAAGCTGCGACTCGCCTCGTTAGCTGTTGTATCTCTTTCAACTTTGTTGGCTTTCTCATTGTTACAATAGCTTGTATTTTATCGGGATTTGCTTCAATCCCCCTTGCTGAGACTAGAAACCCCAAGAGTTCTCCTGCTGGGACACCAAAGGAACACTTCGTCGGGTTCAACTTCAGGCAGAATTTGTTGAGGTTGTCGAACGTTTCCTTGAGGTCCTCGATTAGTGTTGTTCCTTCTTTTGATGTTATGACGACGTCGTCAATGTATACTTGCACGTTTTTCCCAATCTGTGTCGCCAAGCATTTCTGCATCATCCTCTGATATGTTGCTCCCGCGTTTTTTAGACCAAAGGGCATTGTTCTGTAACAAAACACGCCATAAGGTGTAATGAACGCAGTCTTTACTTCATCTTCTTCTTTCAACCTGATCTGGTTATAACCAGAATACGCGTCCAGGAAGGAAAGACGTTCGCATCCGGCCGTGGAGTCGATAATTTGATCGATCCTCGGGAGGGGAAAGTGATCCTTTGGACAATGTTTATTGAGACACGTAAAGTCGACGCACATGCGAAGGACCTTAGTGTTTTTCTTTGGCACCATCACAGGATTTGCTACCCATGTGGCTTCGTGAATATCTCTTTGATAAAACCAGCTTCTTGTAGTCGATTGATTTCGACGAAGCATAGCTTTGCGGTTTGGTTCCGAAAACGCCGCAAAGGTTGTTTGATTGGTCTCGCTGATGGATCCAAATTTAGGTGGTGCTCGGCAAGTTCCCTGGGTACTCCTGGCATGTCAGCTGGACACCATGCGAAGATTTTCCAGTTCTCACGAAGGAACTCGACGAGCGCGCTTTCCTATGCGATATCCATGTTGTTTGCAATAGATGTCGTCTTTTTCGGGTCTGTCGGGTGAATCTGCACCTCCTTAGAATTTTTCTCTGTATTGAAAGTTGATTCTTTATTTGGCCTTCCAACGTCTGGCAGTACGTCGTAATCAGTCATACTTTTCGACGCCAAATATTCAGCTTGCATCCCGAAAGTTTCTGATAACCGATGAAAATCCTTGTCGCACTTATCCGCTAAGGCGAAGCTTCCCTTGACTGTGATTGGTCCCTTTGGTCCGGGCAATCTCCACAACAGGTATGTATAGTGTGGTACTGCCATAAATCTAGCATATGCTGGTCGTCCCAACAAAGCGTGATACTGTGATGGAAAATCCACGACTTCAAACTCCAGTTTCTCGATTCTATAATTTTCTCGGGTTCCAAACTGAACATCGAGGTTGATCTTCCCTAATGGGTAACTTGGTTTCTCCGGTGTGATGCCGTGGAACCTTGTGTCTGTTGGCTTCAAGTTTGCTAAGGATATGTTCATCTTCCTCAATGTGTCTGCATACATAAGGTTTAAGCTGCTGCCACCATCTATGAATACTCGAGAAACATCGAATCCCGCAATAACTGCCGGCAGGATAAGTGCTGACTGCCTCGGTCGAGGAACTTGCTGCGGATGATCTGCTATGGTGAAGCCGATGTCTTGCCCTGACCAATTGAGGTACTCAACTGTTGGTGGAGGCATTTTCTCTGCCATGAACACCTGTCTCGAGATTACTTTTTGAGTCCTGTTGGACGGCCTTCCCTTCTGAATCATTGACACCGCTCTGTTTGAGTTAGGATCGACATAAGGTGGTGGTGGAGGTGCTGCCGCTATTCTGAGCTGATGCCGATTGTCGTCTGTAATCGCGGGAGGTGGCGGTAGATGAACTTCGCTCCTGGGCTCCCGAGGGTTTCTCTGTGCTGCTCGAGCGTGAGCGTTTTCTGCACATCTGAACATTGCCTGAAAATTTCGACAGTCTTTCGCAGGTGCCCCGACCGTCTTTTCCCGTTCGTCGTCGAGGAAAAAGTGCATCCGGCACGGTCCGTTCAGCATTTCTTCTGGGGACACGAAAGTTCTTGGAAACCTTGGCCCACTATTTTGTCCGTTGCGGGAGTCGTCCCTATTATCGCTTCGCTGCTCATTGCTTCTCCGATAATCATCTCTGTTGTTTCCTCCTGTGTTTGCCCGAAATCCTGCCGAAATTTGCCCTGGGGCGTCATAGTTCGGATACTGCCGAGGAAATCGTCGCCTTGATTGATAATTTCGACCACGGTCCTCCTTTGGCGACCTGTGTCGTTTATTGTGGACAGCGTCTTCTCCATCTGCCCATCTATTTGCTATCTCCATCAACGCGGATACTGTCTTTGGATTGGTCCTTCCCAAGTCCTCGACAAAATCTCCACGCCTAATTCCTGCGACAAACGCATCTATTGCTCTCTCGTCGGATATATTTTCTGCCGAGTTTTTTATGATGTTCCACCTTTGGATGTATTTTCTCATTGACTCATCCGGCTTTTGTCGACACGCTCTCAGCTCTTCTAACGACGCAGGTTTTTGCACGTGGACCTGAAGTTTTTGACGAATACGTCCTCGAAACTTTCCCAGCTGTCGATAGATCCTGGCGGAAGTTTTTTGATCCAAGATCGTGCGGCTCCACTTAAGTGCACCTGAATACTTTGCATGGCTGTTGCTCTAGTTCCTCCAGTTAACTTCACCGTCTCGAGGTAATCAATTAGCCAATCCTCTGGATCTTGCAGGCCGTCGAATTTTTTGAAGTGATCAGGCAACTTAAATCCCGAAGGGACTCGAGTTTTCGTACTCTCCTTGTGAAGCACGGCAGGCCGCACATATCCTCGTCGTTAAGCTCCGGGGATTGCCTATGATCCCTTCGCTTTGCCTCGCTCTATCGACCCTTGCTTGTGCTCCTGTGTCTCTTGCTCCGCTTGGTCCTTCGAGAACCGCCGCCGTTGCTGCCGCAGGTCGTGGACTATTTTGCCTTGCCGCTCCTTCGGGAGGCGTTGATACAAACGCCGTCCCCATAGCTCCAACCCCTGCTAACGCCATATTGTATAATGTTTCCCTTGGATCTCCCGGGGGTGGCCTAGATGCGAGGATGTAAGCTTGTGTCGCCATATACCCAGCTTACGGTGTCTTAGGGATAATGTTTCCTCTTGTATCTATCGACATAAAGGACATGTCGAGGTTTTGAACCAAGTGCTCTCTTCTCGCTCGGGTATGTGTTGTAACCTTGATCTTCCTCTCGTTCCGAGCCTCCCTGTGGCTATCATCCGAAACTCTAGATTGTCGACTTAGATCTGCCCTTCTCTCTACCGGATGCGAAGCTGCCTCCTTTCTCCCTGTTCAACTCAGTCTGTCTGTTTTTCTATTTCTCTCGGCAGAGTGCGTGCGAGCCTATATTGATAAGCTTGCAATTCTTGAGCTGTAGCTGTTGTCGTCATTGGCTCCGAACCATCTAGGGCTTTTGCAGCTCTATCCCGAGGCTGCTTGCGGAAGTTGAACTCTGACACGTGGTGTGGGCCCGTCATATTTAGTGCCCATACCTCTCCTTAGATCTGAGGGATCGACATATGGATTACCCAAATCGTCGAAAGCCTCCGATGTTTCTTCTTGATTTTCGATAGCATAAATCTGATGATATTTTGTACTCGGATCTATGTTGGGTTTGGTGACATCATTGTTGAGATTGATGAAGACCTCGCCCACCGTGATGGATTTGTCGATGAAGTCGTAACTCGTCGACATCGCTTGAGCCGTCGCTTATATATGAGTCCGCAGATGACTCAAACGATGTGTCGCTGAAGATCTTGGCGAGTTTCTCTCTTGCTCTGATGCTGACGTAACGTGTTGCCGAAGTTTCTTCTTCTGACTCGGTTGACGATGCATAGCTTGAAAAATCGGAACCGACCGCCGACGATCCCGATGAAATCGGAATTTCGACACGATACGATCCTTCCTTCTCGACGCGAAAGTGAAACCTTCCGAACGTCATCTCCATGGGCTCCGCCAGATACGCATATGCATCCAAACGGGGGGTGGGTGAGGAACAAAATCAACAAGACCGGCAGCGATCTCGTTTACCTCGATCCATAGTATTGCTTCCGGTTGACGATGTCGAAGATCTTGAACGTGCCATCGAGATCGGATCCTTACGCCTCTAATTCCCACGAGATGGCGCCAATTGACAAGGGATTAACTTGTCAATGCCTACGGATTATAGGCTAGGGTTTAGTTAGAAGTAGAGGGCAAGTAGATCTCGAAGGTTTCAGCTGAAAAGTACTCGACGATTATGAAAACTAGGGTTTGTGAACAATGATTCGATGATCTCCTCGTCCCTCGACTCCCCCTTTATATAAGAGGCGGAGCCGAGGGTTTTGTTTTGTACAAGTTACAGAGTCCGGGACGGTTTCTAACTCATCCCGCCGGATTACAAACAACACTTCCTATTACAATTCTACTTTCCTTAATATATCTTGGGCTCTCGAACCTTCTTATTCTTCGGGTAGTGGGCCTTCATTAAACCCCGGGTACTATCTTTGGCAGGCCCATTTGGGATGCCTATGTCAATCACCAAGGTGAAGGTAGCCACCGAAGCCGGAGTGAGCCGCGGGAGGAACGCCGGGAATCCGAGGGCGGAAGCAAAAAATCCTACAGGCCCCCTCGCAGGTCTCCCTCACCACCGCCAAGTGGAGGAGGTGGAGGCGGAGGCGGAGGCCGGAGATCTCGCTCCCGCTCAAGAACCCCTAGCGGCGGCCCACGCGATGCCAGGGAACGCCTCAATGAGTACAGAACTGACTACATCGGCCCAAAGTGCTTTGGCAGGATGATCCGAGAGGAACCAAAGCCAAGGACGAGCCTCAAGCTACCCGGAAACTTGAAGCATTATGATGGCAGCGAAAGGCCGGATACCTGGATAGAAGACTACTACAATGCAGTAACCTTCACCGGAGGAACCCTTAATATAGCTTGTCGCATGCTCCAGTTGTACCTTGTAGGCCCAGCCCGGATCTAGCTCAGTGACCTCGAGAGGAATTCAATCTTTTGCTGGTTTGACCTGAAGAATGCCTTCGAAAAGCACTTCAGAGGCACCTACAAAAGGCCTGCCACAACAAGCGACTTACAAGAATGTATCCAGAAGAAGGGTGAAACATCGAGGAACTTCCTCACCCGATGGTTGCAAACCAGGAACGAGTGCGAGAACGTGGATAATCGCACAGCTATGCACGCCTTCATAGGCGGATTGCAGAGGGGAAGCCTACTCCGGCATAAGCTGACCTGCTTGGTTAACGAGAATAAGCTGATTTTGGATGACATGATCAACATCGCCAGCAACCACACCGCCGCCGATGACGACGCAGGCGGAGAACTTGCAGCTACAGCCTTACCCCTGCACCAGCAAAAGAAGAACCGCGACAACGGCGGCAGCAACAACAACAAGCGGAGAAACCCCTCTGAAGACCAGAAGAGCGGAGGATCCGACATGGTTGCCATGGCATTCCAACGCGGAGGTCAAGGAGGCGGAAGAGGCCGCGGTCGCGGAGGCGGAGCTGGCAGGGGCCAGCAGCACGCTGACGAGGTCACCGATGTCGGCACCCGCACCCCCCAAACCTACGAGGAGTACAGGGACATGCCCTGCCTGGCCCATCTGGATCCGGCTACGGGCAAGTCCACTCACACCAACCGCAAGTGCAAGTGGGTCAATGATCTCAAATCTGACCCGGAAGCAGGATACAAGCGAGCCCGGAAGCACCGCCCACGCGGCAAAGGAGGCAAGGGCAAGAACAAGGACAAAGAAGAGGACATCTTCGAGGCCATGGATGAGGATGATGCTTCTGAATGTACTAGGACGTCGCCTAGATAGGGGGGGTGAATAGGCGGTGTATAAAAACTTCTACTTGAGAGCTAAACTAGGCGGAATAAAACTACACATGTGTTTACTAGTTTAGCTCAAGGCCTATCAACTAGGGGTTTGCCTAAGTGCTCCAACAACCTATGCTAGCATGATGAGCAACAAGGTGATAACAAGATAGGTATAGCATCAAGCATGCTATATATCACATTGTAAAGCGCATAGGTAAAGGAGCTCAGGTTGAGAAGTAACCGGTGCACGAGGAGACGACGATGTATCCCGAAGTTCACACCCAAGGGTGCTACGTCTCCGTTGGAGCGGTGTGGAGGCACGAGGCACTCCAAGAAGCCAACTAGGGCCACCGTATTCTCCTCGAGCCTTCCCACCAAAGGAAAGCCTCGATCCACTAAGGGACACTTGAGGGTGGTCACCGAACCCGTACAAGCTTGGGCAAACGCCAAGTATCGGCTTGAGGCAACTCCACAACACGGAGGCTCTCAAGTACCCGGCCACAAGAGCCTACAACACACCACCAAGTCACCAAGATGCTAATGCGCCACAAGAGGCTAACACACTCCACAAAGGTCAGAGCGCCACAAAGACCACCACGCCACTAAGACGATGGGATCACTAAGGCTACAAGGCCACAAAGGAGACACGGTGCCACAAGAGGCAATATGGCCACTAAAGGCAAGATGACCACTAAGGCAAGATGGCCACTAAGGCAAGAACACCACTAAGGGAACATGCCCTCTACGAGGTCGAAACCCCGGAGAGAACCCAAACCGATGCACCTAATGCAATGGCTAAGAACACCACTAAGATGCCCAAGTTCTTCTCTCCCAAATTCCAACAAAGCTACACAAGCTATTGGGGGAATAAGGGAGGAAGAACAAAGAGTGGAGAAACACCAAGAAACTCCAAGATCTAGATCTAGCAAGATCCCCTCACTTGGAGAGGGATTCAATTGGTGAAGCTCTAGATCTAGATCTCCTCTCTCCTTTCCCCCAAAAATATGCAACAAATAGTGGGGGGATCAAGAGGAGGATCAAACAACTCAAGGTCAACAATGGAGGAGAGAGAATGGAGGGGAAGAAGTTGTTGGGTCGGAGGTGGAAGAGAGGTATATATAGGGGACCCAGAAATATAGCTGTTGGGCTGAGAAAAATGGTCAGATTCGCCCCAAGCGGTACTACCGCTGTGAAAAGCGGTACTACCGCTTGTGTCTCTGAAAGCAGCAAACCAAATCTGGGAATGTGTGTGTGTGAGAGAGAGGAAATAACAGCAGCAGCATGCGTGGCAGGTGGGCAGCAACAGCAGCAGCGCAGCGCATGCATGCAGGCAGGAGGAGCGGCGGTCAGCGCGTGCAGCAGCAGCGCGGGCGCAGCGGCAGGAGAGCGTGGGGCCAGGTTGGGCGGGAGATGCTCTCCCGCGTGGGAGCCGTGCGGCGCTGGTCAACGCGTGCGCGGGGCAGCGGCATCGAGCGACGCAGGTGGCCAGCGAGCGTGGTCGTGCGGCTGGGCCAGGCAGTGGGCTGAGCGGTGGTGGGCTGATGCGGTGGAGGCTGAGCGGTAGTACCGGCCTGGGTACCGGCTTGGTACCGTAACTGGGTTACGGTACTACCGGGCCGGTACCGGCCTGGTACCGCTTTCAATCCAGTAAGCCTGGTAGGCTGAAGCGGTGGTTGGGCCGGTACTCCCAGCGGTAGTACCGCCCGGCCCGAAAAGGCTTTTTCTTTTTCTTTTCAAATATGATGCAATGTAAAAACCATAACTCGAGCTAGGAGACTCGGAATGCGGTGAAACCAATTTTGTTGGAAAGAGGGCGACAAGAGCTACCTTCTCACATGATGAAATCATGCAAAAGAGTGAGTGATGATTTTCTCATGGTCATAGAGGTGTAACCTCTCAATACGGTATATCGGGAAAATCATCTCCCTCGCACATGCAACATGCGATGCAACCGAAATCCATTTCATGCATAAGAACCAAGAAGAACCAAGAACACGATGCAATGCATGCAAGGTTTGAGCTCTCTCCGATGATGCGACTCACTATCCTATCGAGCACAAACCTTGTCTTCGCGCGTTCCTCTCGAGTCGGCAAGCTCCGTCTTCACCCTCTTTATCATTGTCCATGCCACCGTCTTCCTCCAACATATACGCACGCCACCGTCTTCATCGATCTTCAACGCCGTCTTCTCTCTTCATCTTCAACACCGTCTTCGTCTCTCTTCGACACCGTCTTCGTCATTGTACTCCGTCTTCTCCATCTTACAACCTTGAGTTCAACATGGCTATGGACTTGACCTAAGATTGATTCTCAATGCAACCGTTAGTCCATAGGGATTGTCATCAATTACCAAAACCACACATGGGGTAATGGACATGTTCTTACAATCTCCCCCATTTTGGTAATTGATGACAATCTCTTTGAGAGGGTTTAGATATGGAATTTAGCGAACAACCCAAGTTGAAGATTTAGAACAAACTCCCCCATAATATATGCATGTGTGAATGAACTTGAATTTCATTGCATATACCGGCAATTAAAGCCTAGCGGAGTATCCTCTAAATCTTCAACCATGCAAAGCAACAAATGCAAGGCATGAAAGGCAAATGCTTAAGAACCACAAAAGCAATTCCCTTAAACCCTCCAAACTTCTCCCCCATTGGCATCGATTGCCAAAATGGACGAAAGGTTTGAAAGGCCAATATAGTGAGCGTTCCTCCATAAGTTGTGCATTTCTCATAATTGTGAGTGAAATCAAATGCACATATCCAATGACGAATACCGGGAGGAAATCCAACTATATTGAGGATCAAAGATTGCAAGAGAATAAGAAGGTGAGAAAGCTTCGACATATGAAGCAAGCAATCCAATGACCCAAAAAGAAACACAAGCTTAATAAAAGGAAAGTCAAAACGAAGCTTGTGCCAAAATCAAGTATGAGTGCGTGAAGATGCAAATAGGATAAAACAAGCACTCATGACCAAGATCTTTGTGGAGTCATTAACAAGTCAAATAAGAATAAAGGAATGGACTCCAACAAAGAGGGATATCAAAAGATATGCACCATCTCTTATGTGTATAAGTTTCTCTAAGTGGACAACATCACGAAGACGTTTATCCACAAAGAAACATGCACACACAAGATAGGTACAAGAGAGATAGAGCAAGATATCCAAAACAAGCATGCTCAAGGACTTATCTCATTATAGGAAAGTAAAACCAAAAATCAAGTAATGAGATAACCAACTCCCAAAGAAAGCAAGGTTCCAAATAAACCAAACCCTCAACGCTTTTCATGATGGCACAAAGTACCGAAAAGAAAAGGTTTGTCTTCCAAGTCAAATTCTTGAAACAAGAGAGTGTTCTAGCAAACATAGGAGAGCTCCCCCAAAATTAGTGCACTATTTAGGATTTTGCATTTGAATAAAAAATGCACAAATGTGGGATCATTGTTCCACCATTGTTTATCAAAACACTAACAAGGTTCAAGTAAGATAAGGGTGAGCATAAAAAGCAAGGAAGACATATGGGAGTCTAACCCACAAGGAAAATAATTGGCAAGAAATAAGCAATTGAGCACATGAGCCAAGTCTGAGGATGATCCAAAGACATACCCCATAATATGTTATCAAATATCCAAGGATAAGAGATATATATGAAATATTTCCTTATGGTGGATTGAGGTTATATCCAAGATCATCTTCACAAGAAACAAAGCATATGGTAAAATGGGGTTTGTTTGAGCACACATGTCACATAGGAACAAGATAATCTATAATATCAATTCTATGTGACACAACCTAAAATGTTCACATTTTCTAGGCTTGTAGAATGCACAAAGCACAATACTCCCCCATAATGTGATAAAGACATTTTTCATGCAAGAGGCAAATAAGAGCCAAGTGAGGTAATTAATGGGCATTATAGAATTTTAATTCATCATGTCGCACATTTTAGGATTGTGAAATGCACAAAGCATATCACTCCCCCAGAATGGGATAGTCCATTAATTTCTCACATGAGCCAACAACTAAGATATCAATAAGATGCAATAGGCTCAACAAACAACAATTGTACATGATGTGCCACCCAACATATATAAGCATGGAAGCAAGATAAGCAAGTAGGAAGCACAACATACACAACCACATGCAAGGTACAAAACCAACACATGTAAAAGGGGAGCGAGTAACTTTCAATGTAAAGGAGTTGAGGACTCGTTACCGCAAGGAGGTGCATGGGTAAAGGATGAAAGGGATACAACTTGACTTGAGGAAATAAGAATGATGAAGATCCCCCAAGTCTTCATGAGCTAGTCAAGCCTCCATGCCCTCCACATGTACCTATTGATCAAATTTTGGCTGATGGTCCCCAACCAAGTTGGGTCCTAAGAAGGTAGTCACAATAGGCTTGGCAACCCAAATGGTTCTTTTTGATAAACCACATTGAGTGCCCATATATTTGGCAAACACATTTCCAACCTTATCCTTGCAAAGAGAATAAGCACCATCGATCAAGATAGGGTTGGATGAGTTACCACTAGTGCAAAAGGAGGAGATGTGGCCCTTCTCTCGGCATATGTAGCATGTTCTTCTCTTCTCCTTCTTCTCACTTAATTTCTCCACAATGGGAGCCTTGGCTTGATCCTTCTTGGGTAGCGGCCTTTCTTCAAGTCGAGGAAGACCTTGAGCTTGGACTTGAGGTAGACCATGAGCTCCATCTTGAGGCCGCTTCCCTTGTTTCTTCTCGCCATGTGGCTTCTTCTTCAAGGGGCATGATCTAACATGATGCCCTTCAATCTTGCACTTGAAGCACACAATCTTGGCGGGGTCCTTCACATGCCCATGGCCCTTCTTCCGCTTGTGCGTGGTGGACTTGTTCTTGTTGTTGGAGTTGAATCCAAGTCCACTCTTGTCATTTGGGAATTTCTTCCCTTCATGGCCCTTTACCAAGTCCTTCTTCAAAGAAGTGACTTGGGCCTCGAGCTCTTCGATTTGCCCTACATGGTTAGTAACAACACAAGTACTAGAGGAAGTGGAAGCTTTATTGTTAGAGCAACAAGGCAAGGTATGTAATTCACCACAAGATATAGCAATAGCATGAGTGGGTGAATTACTAGCACTAGCACATGGAATTGTAGAACAAGGCATAGAAGGTAGTTCACCACAAGATAAGTCAATAGCATGAGTGGGTGAACTAAAAGCACTAGCACATGGCAAAATAGCATTTTGAGAAGTAGTGCTAGTACTCACATGAGGCTCACAAGATTTTACCTTTGACACGATAGCCTCATGGGCTAACTTTAGCAAATCATGAGAGACTAGAAGATCATCATGGGAGCTAGAAAGCTTTCCATAATTTTCTTCCAATTTCTCATAATTGCTTGTTAGCAAAGCAAGTTGAGCCCTTAGCTCAACATTCTCCTTCAAGATGGAGGCTTCACAAGAGGTAGAGTTAGTAGCACAAGCATTATCAATCATAGCACAAGGAGAAGGCAACTTAGCAAGCTCTATTAGGTTGAGAGCCTTAAATTGCTCATGTGACTCGGTGAGTTTGATGAGCTCACTCTCAATAGCCCTAGAGCTACTTTTGAGAAGCTCAAAATCCTCAAGGAGTTTAGCATGAGCACTTACTAGCTCAACATTTTTAGTTCGAAAATCATGTGCCACCTCTAAAGCTCTATCACGAGATTCCTTTACCATAAGTATCTTTAGAGCAAAGTTCTCCTCAAGAGTTTCATTGGTGGTTTGTTGTTCTTTAAGAGCTTCACTAAGAGTTGCAATCTCGTTTGCATACTCGCGCTCATGCCCTTCCATTTTCTCAATAAGTTTTGTGCTCTCAATGGCAAAATCCAAGATTTTCTTGAAGTTAGAGCAAGCAAATTTCTTATCATGAAGAGCATGGAATACTAACTCACCCATCATGTTTAAGGAAGCAACATTAAGTTCTTCCATATCATCATCCTCATCATCACTAGATATATAGGGTTCCAAGGAAGGAGATACCTTAGAAGCCTTAGCCATAAGGCAAGTGTGGGAACCATGAGATGATGAAGAGGACGAAGTAATTGAAGCTCCATCCAATATCTTGTCTTGGCCCATAGTATCCTTGGTTCCCTCTACATTGTTAGTCACACAAATACTAGAGGAAAGCAAAGTATGTTCATTATGGCAACAAGACAAGGCAAGCACATCATCATGGGATGAAGACATGCAAGGACTATCAACACTAGCATGTAAAGCATTTATAGTGCTATAAGTGTTCAAGTCCATAGATGAAACATTGCAATGGGATAGGGGTGAAAAATCATCAAGAGAAGGCTCACCATCAACAATGCAATGTTCATCACCACTCACCATATCATTACCTTGTGTCTTACCACACATTGGTGAAGTGGAAGGAGTGTGATAATCCTCAATGGTCTTGGACCCACCATATGTATCTCGAAGCTTTGTCCAAAACTCATGAGCACTCCGGAAGGGCGCGATGGAGGAAATCACTACATGACTCACAACATGGCAAAGCACTTTAGTAGCTTGAGCATTGATACGTCTCAAACGTATCTATAATTTCTTATGTCCCATGCTAGTTTTATGACAATACTTACATGTTTTGTTCACACTTTATATCGTTTTGATGCGTTTTCCGGAACTAACCTATTGACGAGATACCGAAGTGCCAGTTCCTGTTTTCTGCTGTTTTTGGTTTCAGAAATCCTAGTAAGGAAATATTCTCGGAATTGGACGAAATCAACGCCCATCATCTTAGAATCACACGAAGCTTCCAGAACACCCGAGAGCCACCAGAGGAGGGCCCTGTGGGCCCCAGATGATAGGCAGGCGCGGCCAGGGGGTGGGCCGCGCCCCCCTACTGTGTCGTCGCCTCGTCAGCCTTCCGACTCCGCCTCTTCGCCTATTTAAAGGTCCCTGACCTAAATCTTCGATACGAAAAAGCCACGGTACGAGAAACCTTCCAGAGCCGCCGCCATCGCGAAGCCAAGACCTGGGGGACAGGAGTCTCTGTTCCGGCACGCCGCCGGGACGGGGAAGTGCCCCGGAAGGCTTCTCCATCGACACCACCGCCATCTTCATCAACGCTGCTGTCTCCCATGAGGAGGGAGTAGTTCTCCATCGAGGCTAAGGGCTGTACCGGTAGCTATGTGGTTAATCTCTCTCTGTACCCCAATACAATGATCTCATGAATTGCCTTGCATAATTGAGATCCATATGATGAGCATTGTTTCACTATTAGTCTATGTGCTACTCTTATGATGTTATTAAAGTATTCTATTCCTCCTTCACGGTGTAATGGTGACGAGTGTGTGCATCGTGTAGTACTTGGCGTAGGTTATGATCATAATCTCTTGTAGGTTATGGAGTTAATTATTACTATGATAGTATTGATGTGATTTATTCCCCCTTCATAGTGTAAAGGTGACAGTGTGTATGCTATGTTAGTACTCGGTTTAAGTTTCAAAGATCTATTATGCTCTAAAGGATACTTAAACATTTATATCGAATGTTGTGGAGCTTGTTAACTCCGGCATTGAGGTGCTCTAGTAGCCCTACACAACGAATGGTGTTCATTATCAAACAAGAGTATATGTAGCACAAAGGAAGAGAACTTATTTATTTATGTGATCAATGTTGAGAGTGTCCACTAGTGAAAGTATGATCCCTAGGCCTTGTTTCCAAATACCGCAATCATCGCTTGTTTCTTGTTTTACCGCATCTTTACTTCCTGCAATATTACTACCATCAATCGCACGCCAGACAAGCACTTTTCTCGGCGCCGTTACTACTGCTCATATTCATCCATACTACTTGTATTTCACTATCTCTTCGCCGAACTAGTGCACCTATACATCCGACAAGTGTATTAGGTGTGTTGGGGACACAAGAGACTTCTTGTGTCGTGATTGCGAGGTTGCTTGAGAGGGATATCTTTGACCTCTTCCTCTCGAGTTCGATAAACCTTGGGTGATCCACTTAAGGGAAACTTGTCTGCTGTTCTACAAACCTCTGCTCTTGGAGGCCCAACACTGTCTACAATAATAGAAGCACCCGTAGACATCAAGCACTTTTCTGGCGCCGTTGCCGGGGAGGAAAGGTAAAAGGCACTCATACTCCGGTCCCAGGTAACTAAGTACTTTTCTGTTGCCGTTGTGTGTGCGCTCGAAGCTATTTCCTTTAGATCCTGCAATTGCATCTTTTTGTCTCTTGTTTTACACTAGTAAGGCTTAATGGAAGACAACAACAAAATGAGAGATCTTTATGAACTTTATCTTGAATTAGGACATGATGTGTTTGAAGAGAAAATTAAAAAACCCATGGAACTTATGCATGCTAATGGGAATGTTATTAGTATGAATGCTTTGAACACCATTGTTGCTAATGCTATGGAAGAATTTAAGCTTGGGGAGGTCGGTTTTGATGAAAATGATCTCTTTAGCCCTCCGGGTATTGAGGAGAAAGTTTATGTTGATTATGATATGCCTCCTATTTATGATGATTATAATGATAGTGGTCTTTTGGTGCCGCCTACTATGGAGGATAAGTTTAATTATGATTACAATATGCCTCCTATATTTGATGATGAGAATAATAATGATAGCTACTTGGTTGAATTTGCTCCCACTACAACTAATAAAATTGATTATGCTTATGTGGAGAGTAATGATACTTTTATGCATGTGAATAAGAATGCTTTATGTGATACTTATATTGTTGAGTTTGTTCATGATGCCACTGAAAGTTATTATGAGAGAAGAAAATATGGTTGTAGAAGTTTTCATGTTACTAAAACACCTCTCTATATGCTGAAATTTTTGAAGTTACACTGGTTTTATCTTCCTATGCTTGTTACTTTGCTCTTCATGAACTTGTTTATTTACAAGATTCCTATGCATAGGAAGCATGTTAGACTTAAATGTGTTTTGAATTTGCTTCTTGATGATCTCTTTTGCTTCAACTCTTATTTCTTGCGCGAGCATCATTAAAATTGCTGAGCCCATCTTAATGGCTATAAAGAAAGAACTTCTTGGGAGATAACCCATGTGTTTATTTTACTACAGTAATTTTTTTTTATATTTGTGTCTTGGAAGTTGTTACTACTGTAGCAACCTATCCTTATCTTTATTTTATTGCATTGTTGTGCCAAGTAAAGTCTTTGATAGTAAAGTCAATACTAGATTTGGATTACTGCGCAGAAACAGATTTCTTTCTCTCACGAATTTGGGTATGGTTCTCCGTAGGTAACTCAGAAAAATCTGCCAATTTACGTGCGTGATCCTCAGATATGTACGCAACTTTCATTCAATTTGGGCATTTTCATCTGAGCAAGTCTGGTGCCACTTTAAAATTCGTCTTTACGGATCGTTACTGTTTTGACAGATTCTGCCTTTTATTTCGCATTGCCTCTTTTGCTATGTTGGATGGATTTCTTTGTTCCATTGACTTCCAGTAGCTTTGGGCAATGTCCAGAAGTGTTAAGAATGATTGTGTCACCTCTGAACATGTGAATTTTTGATTATGCACTAACCCTCTAATGAGTTTCTTTTAAGTTTGGTGTGGAGGAAGTTTTCAAGGGTCAAGAGAGGAGGATGATATACTATGATCAAGAAGAGTGAAAAGTCTAAGCTTGGGGATGCCCCCGTGGTTCATCCCTGCATATTTCAAGAAGACTCAAGCGTCTAAGCTTGGGGATGCCCAAGGCATCCCCTTCTTCATCGACAACTTATCAGGTTTCTTCTCTTGAAACTATATTTTTATTCGGTCACATCTAATGTACTTTACTTGGAGCGTCTGTGTGCTTTTATTTTTGTTTTGTTATTTTCATTCTCTGAATAAATACATGCTTGTGTGGGAGAGAGACACGCTCCGATATTGCATATGAACACATGTGTTCTTAGCTTTATTCTTAATGTTCATGTCGAAGGTTGAAACTGCTTCGTTCATTGTTATATGGTTGGAAACGGAAAATGCTGCATGTGGTAAATGGTTTAATGTCTTGAATAATGTGATACTTGGCAATTGTTGTGCTCATATAGATCATGTTTAAGCTCTTGCATCATGTACTTTGTACCCATTAATGAAGAACTACATAGAGCTTGTTAAAATTTGGTTTGCATGATTGGTCTCTAGAGTCTAGATATTTTCCGGTTAAGGTGTTTGAACAACAAGGAAGACGATGTAAAGTCTTATAATGCTTACAATATGTTCATATGTGAGTCTTGCTGCACCGTTTTATACTTGAGTTTGCTTCAAACAACCTTGCTAGCCAAGCCTTGTATTGAGAGGAATTCTTCTCGTGCATCCAAATCCTTGAGCCAAAAACTATGCCATTTGTGTCCACCATACCTACCTACTACATGGTATTTCTCTGCCATTCCAACCAAATATTTCATGTGCTACCTTTAAACAATTCAAAAGCTATTATCTCTTATTTGTGTCAATGTTTTATAGCTCATGAGGAAGTATGTGGTGTTTATCTTTCGATATTGTCATTTACTTCGGACAGACTTTCACCAATGGACTAGTGGCATATCCGCTTATCCAATAACTTTGCAAAAAGAGCTGGCAATGGGGTGCCCAGCCCCAATTAATTAACTTGCATTAATAATTCTCTTCACATGTTTTTCTCTGATTCATCAGTAAGCAACTTAATTTTGCAAATAGACACTTCTCCATGGTATGTGAAATGTTGGAAGGCACCCGAGGATTCGGTTAGCCATGGCTTGAGAAAGCAAAGGTTGGGAGGAGTGTCATCTAAAAAATAAAAAAATAAAAACTAAACTAAACTACATGTGTAAACAAAAGAGAAGAGGGATGATCTACCTTGCTGGTAGAGATAACGTACTTCATGGGAGCCGCTCTTGAAAGTCTGGTTGATAAGGTAGTTAGAGTACCCATTACCATTCGTTGACAACAACAAACACCTCTCAAAACTTTACTTTTATGCTCTCTATATGATTTCAAAACTTAAAAAGCTCTAGCACATGATTTAATCCCTGCTTCCTCTGCGAAGGGCCTTTCTTTTACTTTATGTTGAGTCAGTTTACCCACTTCTTTCTATCTTAGAAGCAAACACTTGTGTCAACTGTGTGCATTGATTCTTACATGTTTACCTATTGCACTTGTTATATTGCTTTATGTTGACAACTATCCATGAGATATATATGTTGAAGTTGAAAGCAACTGCTGAAACTTAATCATCCTTTGTGTTGCTTCAATGCCTTTTACTAAGAATTTATTGCTTTATGAGTAACTCTTATGCAAGTCTTATTGATGCTTGTCTTGAAAGTATTATTCATGAAAAGTCTTTGTTATATGGTTCAGTTGTTTACTCATTGTCTTTACCATTGCTTTGAATCGCTGCATTCATCTCATATGCTTTACAATAATGTTGATCAAGATTATGTTGGTAGCATGTCACTTAAGAAATTATCATTGTTATCGTTTACCTACTCGAGGGCGAGTAGGAACTAAGCTTGGGGATGCTTGATACGTCTCAAACGTATCTATAATTTCTTATGTTCCATGCTAGTTTTATGACAATACTTACATGTTTTGTTCACACTTTATATCGTTTTGATGCGTTTTCCGGAACTAACCTATTGACGAGATGCCGAAGTGCCAGTTCATGTTTTCTGCTGTTTTTGATTTCAGAAATCCTAGTAAGGAAATATTCTCGGAATTGGACGAAATCAACGCCCAGCATCTTAGAATCACACGAAGCTTCCAGAACACCCGAGAGCCGCCAGAGGAGGGCCCTGTGGGCCCCAGATGATAGGCTGGCGCGGCCAGGGGGTGGGCCGCGCCCCATACTGTGTCGTCGCCTCGTCAGCCTTCCGACTCCGCCTCTTCGCCTATTTAAAGGTCCCTGACCTAAATCTTCGATACGAAAAAGCCACGGTACGAGAAACCTTCCAGAGCCGCCGCCATCGCGAAGCCAAGACCTGGGGGACAGGAGTCTCTGTTCCGGCACGCCGCCGGGACGGGAAAGTGCCCCCGGAAGGCTTCTCCATCGACACCACCGCCATCTTCATCAACGCTGCTGTCTCCCATGAGGAGGGAGTAGTTCTCCATCGAGGCTAAGGGCTGTACCGGTAGCTATGTGGTTAATCTCTCTCTCTATACCCCAATACAATGATCTAATGAATTGCCTTGCATAATTGAGATCCATATGATGAGCATTGTTTCACTATTAGTCTATGTGCTACTCTTGTGATGTTATTAAAGTATTCTATTCCTCCTTCACGGTGTAATGGTGACAGTGTGTGCATCGTGTAGTACTTGGCGTAGGTTATGATCATAATCTCTTGTAGGTTATGGAGTTAATTATTACTATGATAGTATTGATGTGATTTATTCCCTCTTCATAGTGTAAAGGTGATAGTGTGTATGCTATGTTAGTACTCGGTTTAAGTTGCAAAGATCTATTATGCTCTAAAGGTTACTTAAACATGAATATCGAATGTTGTGGAGCTTGTTAACTCCGGCATTGAGGTGCTCTAGTAGCCCTACACAACGAATGGTGTTCATTATCAAACAAGAGTATATGTAGCACAAAGGAAGAGAACTCATTTATTTATGTGATCAATGTTGAGAGTGTCCACTAGTGAAAGTATGATCCCTGGGCCTTGTTTCCAAATACTGCAATCATCGCTTGTTTACTTGTTTTCTCGCATCTTTACTTCCTGCAATATTACTACCATCAACTGCACGCCAGCAAGCACTTTTCTGGCGCCGTTACTACTGCTCATATTCATCAATAATACTTGTATTTCACTATCTCTTCGCCGAACTAGTGCACCTATACATCTGACAAGTGTATTAGGTGTGTTGGGGACACAAGAGACTTCTTGTATCGTGATTGCAGGGTTGCTTGAGAGGGATATCTTTGACCTCTTCCTCCCCGAGTTCGATAAACCTTGGGTGATCCACTTAAGGGAAACTTGCTGCTGTTCTACAAACCTCTGCTCTTGGAGGCCCAACACTGTCTACAAGAATAGAAGCACCCGTAGACATCAAGCATCTAGATAAGAGTTTTTCTTCTCCTTAAAAGTTGGATTTTGTGGATCCTTAGGAGGATAAAAACCCATATCAAGAATTTGCTCTACATGTGGGTGCATGCCCCTAAAATAATCAAGCATGTAGAATTTCCAAGCATCATAATTAGTGCCATCAAATGTAAAGGTGGAAATGTGAACTAATCCTCTAGCCGACGTCATACTCTCTAGGTGGTGAAGCCCAACAAGATAAGAGAGCCCTAGCTCTGATACCAATTAAATGTACTAGGACGTCGCCTAGAGTGGGGGTGAATAGGCGGTGTATAAAAACTTCTACTTGAGAGCTAAACTAGGCGGAATAAAACTACACATGTGTTTACTAGTTTAGCTCAAGGCCTATCAACTAGGGGTTTGCCTAAGTGCTCCAACAACCTATGCTAGCATGATGAGCAACAAGGTGATAACAAGATATGTATAGCATCAAGCATGATAGATATAGCAATGTAAAGCGCATAGGTAAAGGAGCTCAGGTTGAGAAGTAACCGGTGCACGAGGAGACGACGATGTATCCCGAAGTTCACACCCAAGGGTGCTACGTCTCCGTTGGAGTGGTGTGGAGGCACGAGGCACTCCAAGAAGCCAACTAGGGCCACCGTATTCTCCTCGAGCCTTTCCACCAAAGGAAACCCGCGATCCACTAAGGGACACTTGAGGGTGGTCACCGAACCCGTACAAGCTTGGGCAAACGCCAAGTATCGGCTTGAGGCAACTCCACAACACGGAGGCTCTCAAGTACCCGGCCACAAGAGGCTACAACACACCACCAAGTCACCAAGATGCTAATGCGCCACAAGAGGCTAACACACTCCACAAAGGCCACAGCGTCACAAAGACCACCACGCCACTAAGACGATGGGATCACTAAGGCTACAAGGCCACGAAGGAGACACGGTGCCACAAGAGGCAATATGGCCACTAAAGGCAAGATGGCCACTAAGGCAAGATTGCCACTAAGGCAAGAACACCACTAAGGGAACATGCCCTCTACGAGATCGAAACCC
Source organism: Lolium rigidum (assembly GCF_022539505.1). Classification (NCBI taxonomy): domain Eukaryota; kingdom Viridiplantae; phylum Streptophyta; class Magnoliopsida; order Poales; family Poaceae; genus Lolium; species Lolium rigidum. The sequence continues at coordinate 85,536,673 of NC_061509.1, forward strand.
CGGAGAGAACCCAAACCGATGCACCTAATGCAATGGCTAAGAACACCACTAAGATGCCCAAGTTCTTCTCCCCCAAATTCCAACAAAGCTACACAAGCTATTGGGGGAATAAGGGAGGAAGAACAAAGAGTGGAGAAACACCAAGAAACTCCAAGATCTAGATCTAGCAAGATCCCCTCACTTGGAGAGGGATTCAATTGGTGAAGCTCTAGATCTAGATCTCCTCTCTCCTTTCCCCCAAAAATATGCAACAAATAGTGGGGGGATCAAGAGGAGGATCAAACAACTCAAGGTCAACAATGGAGGAGAGAGAATGGAGGGGAAGAAGTTGTTGGGTCGGAGGTGGAAGAGAGGTATATATAGGGGACCCAGAAATATAGCTGTTGGGCTGAGAAAAACGGTCAGATTCGCCCCAAGCGGTACTACCGCTATGAAAAGCGGTACTACCGCTTGTGTCTCTGAAAGCAGCAAACCAAATCTGGGAATGTGTGTGTGAGAGAGAGAGGAAATAGCAGCAGTAGCATGCGTGGCAGGTGGGCAGCAACAGCAGCAGCGCAGTGGGCCAGCAGGGCAGCGCATGCATGCAGGCAGGACTTAGGAGGAGCGGCGGTCAGCGCGTGCAGCAGCAGCACGGGCGCAGCGGCAGCAGAGCGTGGGGCCAGGTTGGGCGGGAGATGCTCTCCCGCGCGGGAGCCATGCGGCGCTGGTCAACGCGTGCGCGGGGCAGCGGCATCGAGCGACGCAGGTGGCCAGCGAGCGTGGTCGTGCGGCTGGGCCAGGCAGTGGGCTGAGCGGTGGTGGGCTGATGCGGTGGAGGCTGAGTGGTAGTACCGGCCTGGGTACCGGCTTGGTACCGTAACTGGTTTACGGTACTACCGGGCCGGTACCGGCCTGGTACCGCTTTCAATCCAGTAAGCCTAGTAGGCTGAAGCGGTGGTTGGGCTGGTACTCCCAGCGGTAGTACCGCCCGGCCCGAAAAGGCTTTTTCTTTTTCTTTTCAAATATGATGCAATGTAAAAAAACCATAACTCGAGCTAGGAGACTCGGAATGCGGTGAAACCAATTTTGTTGGAAAGAGGGCGACAAGAGCTACCTTCTCACATGATGAAATCATGCAAAAGAGTGAGTGATGATTTTCTCATGGTCATAGAGGTGTAACCTCTCAATACGGTATATCGGGAAAATCATCACCCTCGCACATGCAACATGCGATGCAACCGAAATCCGTTTCATGCATAAGAACCAAGAAGAACCAAGAACACGATGCAATGCATGCAAGGTTTGAGCTCTCTCCGATGATGCGACTCACTATCCTATCGAGCACAAACCTTGTCTTCGCGCGTTCCTCTCGAGTCGGCAAGCTCCGTCTTCACCCTCTTTATCATTGTCCATGCCACCGTCTTCCTCCAACATATACGCACGCCACCATCTTCATCCATCTTCAACGCCGTCTTCTCTCTTCATCTTCAACACCGTCTTCGTCTCTCTTCGACACCGTCTTCGTCATTGTACTCCGTTGATGTCTACGGGTGCTTCTATTCTTGTAGACAGTGTTGGGCCTCCAAGAGCATAGGTTTGTAGAACAGCAGCAAGTTTCCCTTAAGTGGATCACCCAAGGTTTATCGAACTCAGGGAGGAAGAGGTCAAAGATATCCCTCTCATGCAACCACTGCAACCACAAAGCAAGAAGTCTCTTGTGTCCCCAACACACCTAATAGGTGCACTAGTTCGGCGAAGAGATAGTGAAATACAAGTGGTATGAATGAATATGAGCAGTAGTAACAGCGCCGGGAAAGTGCTTGCCGGCGTGCGGATGATGGTAGTAATATTGCAGAAGTAAACAAGCGACAAAAACAAGTAAACAAGCAGCGATAGCAGATATTTAGGAACAAGGCCTAGGGATCATACTTTCACTAGTGGACACTCTCAACATTGATCACATAACAGAATAAATAGATAGATGCTAGACTCTACACCCTCTTGTTGGATGATGAACACCACTAACTGTGTAGGATTACACGAACCCTCAATGCCGGAGTTAACAAGCTCCACAATATTCAATGTTCATATTTAAATAACCTCAGAGTGCATAACAGATCAACATAACCAAACCAAGTACTAACATAGCATGCACACTGTCACCATTACACTATGAAAGGAGGAATAGATCACATCAATACTATCATAGCAATAGTTAACTTCATAATCTACAAGAGATCACAATCATAGCCTACGCCAAGTACTAACACGATGCACACACTATCACCATTACACCGTGCGGGAGGAATAAACTACTTTAATAACATCACTAGAGTAGCACACGGATAAATTGTGATACAAAACACATTGCAATCATAAAGAGATATAAATAAGCACTTCACTATGCCATTCATAACGGTGAATAAGTATTCTCGTGAAATATAGCCTAAGAGACCCACACGGTGCACACACTCGTCACCTTTACACACGTGGGACAAGGAGTCTCCGGAGATCACATAAGTAAAATCCACTTGACTAGCATAATGACATCTAGATTACAAGCATCATCATATGAATCTCAATCATGTAAGGCATCTCATGAGATTATTGTATTGAAGTACATAGGAGAGAGATTAACCACATAGCTACCGGTACAGCCCTTAGCCTCGATGGAGAACTACTCCCTCCTCATGGGAGACAGCGGCGTTGGTGAAGATGGCGGTGGTGTCGATGGAGAAGCCTTCCGGGGGCACTTCCCCGTCCCGGCGGCGTGCCGGAACAGAGACTCCTGTCCCCCAGATCTTGGCTTCGCGATGGCGGCGGCTCTGGAAGGTTTTCTCTGGTTTCGTCGAACGTGTGGTGGTTTTTAGGTCAGGGACCTTTATATAGGCGAAGAGGCGGAGTCGGAGGGGCGACGAGGCGGTGACACACTAGGGGGGCGCGGCCAAGGCCTGGGCCGTGCCACCCTGTCGTCTGGGGCCCACAGGGCCCTCCTCTGGCTGCTCTCGGGTGTTCTGGAAGCTTCGTGGAAAAATAGGATGCTGGGCATTGATTTCGTCCGATTCCGAGAATATTTCCTTACTAGGATTTACGGAACCAAAAATAGCGAGAAAACAACAAGCGGCCCTTCGGCATCTCGTCAATAGGTTAGTTCCGGAAAACGCATAAATATGACATATAATGTGTATAAAACATGTAGATATCATCAATAATGTGGCATGGAACATAAGAAATTATCGATACGTCGGAGACGTATCAGCATCCCCAAGCTTAGTTCCTGCTCGTCCCGAGCAGGTAAACGATAACAAAGATAATTTCTGGAGTGACATGCCACAATAACCTTGATCATACTATTGTAAGCATATGTAATGAATGCAGCGATCAAAACAATGGTAATGATATGAGTAAACAACTGAATCATAAAGCAAAGACTTTTCATGAATAGTACTTCAAGACAAGCATCAATAAGTCTTGCATAAGAGTTAACTCATAAAGCAATAAATCAAAGTAAAGGTATTGAAGCAACACAAAGGAAGATTAAGTTTCAGCGGTTGCTTTCAACTTATAACATGTATACCTCATGGATAGTGTCAATGTAAAGTAATATAACAAGTGCAATATGCAAGTATGTAGGAATCAATGCACAGTTCACACAAGTGTTTGCTTCTTGAGGTGGAGAGAAATAGGTGAACTGACTCAACATAAAAGTAAAAGAAAGGCCCTTCGCAGAGGGAAGCATTGATTGCTATATTTGTGCTAGAGCTTTTATTTTGAAAACATGAAGAGAGCATAAAAGTAAAGTTTTGAGAAGTGTTTGTTGTTGTCAACGAATGGTAGTGGGCACTCTAACCCCCTTGCCAGACAAACCTTCAAAGAGCGGCTCCCATGAATTATTTTTATTTTTGGGTGGCACTCCTTCCAACCTTTCTTTCACAAACCATGGCTAACCGAATCCTCGGGTGCCCGCCAACAATCTCATACCATGAAGGAGTGCCTTTTTATTTTAGTTTTATTATGATGACACTCCTCCCCACCTTTGCTTTCTCAAGCCATGGCTAACCGAATCCTTCGGGTGCCGTCCAACAATCACATACCATGGAGGAGTGTCTATTTAGGTTAATTAATTTGGGACTCGGGAATCCCATTGCCAGCTCTTTTTGCAAAATTATTGGATAAGCGGATGAAGCCACTAGTCCATTGGTGAAAGTTGCCCAACAAGAATGAAAGATAAACACCACATACTTCCTCATGAGCTATAAAACATTGACACAAATCAGAGGTGATAAATTTTGAATTATTTAAAGGTAGCACTCAAGCAATTTACTTTGGAATGGCGGAGAAATACCATGTAGTAGGTAGGTATGGTGGACACAAATGGCATAGTGGTTGGCTCAAGGATTTTGGATGCATAATTCCCTCTCTATACAAGGCTTAGGCTAGCAAGGTTATTTGAAACAAACACAAGGATGAACCGGTGCAGCAAAACTCACATAAAAGACATATTGTAAACATTATAAGACTCTACACCGTCTTCCTTGTTGTTCAAACTCTTTACTATAAATTATCTAGACCTTAGAGAGACCAATTATGCAAACCAAATTTTAGCAAGCTCTATGTATTTATTCATTAATAGGTGCAAGGTATATGATGCAAGAGCTTAAACATGAGCACAACAATTGCCAAGTATCAAATTATCCAAGACATTTTATCAATTACTACATGTAGCATTTCCCGTTTCCAACCATATAACAATTAACGAAGCAGTTTCCTTCGCCATGAACATTAAAAGCTAAGAACACATGTGTTCATATGAACCAGCGGAGCGTGTCTCTCTCCCACACAAGCATGAATTTATTCAAACACAAACAAAAACAAAAACAAACCGACGCTCCAAGCAAAGCACATAAGATGTGATGGAATAAAAATATAGTTTCAGGGGAGGAGCCTGATAATGTTGTCGATGAAGAAGGGGATGCCTTGGGCATCCCCAAGCTTAGACGCTTGAGTCTTCTTAAAATATGCAGGGATGAACCACCGGGGCATCCCCAAGCTTAGACTTTTCACTCTTCTTGATCATAGTATATCATCCTCCTCTCTTGACCCTTGAAAACTTCCTCCACACCAAACTCGAAACAAACTCATTAGAGGGTTAGTGCATAATAAAAATTCACATGTTCAGAGGTGACACAATCATTCTTAACACTTCTGGACATTGCACAAAGCTACTGAACATTAATGAAACAAAGAAATCCATCCAACATAGCAAAAGAGGCAATGCGAAATAAAAGGCAGAATCTGTCAAAACAGAACAGTCCGTAAAGACGAATTTTAAAGTGGCACCAGACTTGCTCAGATGAAAATGCCCAAATTGAATGAAAGTTGCGTACATATCTGAGGATCAAGCACGTAAATTGGCAGATTTTTCTGAGCTACCTACAGAGAGGCATATTGAAATTCGTGACAGACAGAAATCTGTTTCTGCGCAGTAATCCAAATCTAGTATTCACTTTACTATCAAAGACTTTACTTGGCACAACAATGCAATAAAATAAAGATAAGAAGAGGTTGCTACAGTAGTAACAACTTCCAAGACACAAATACAAAATAAAAGTACTGTAGCAAAATAAACACATGGGTTATCTCCCAAGAAGTTCTTTCTTTATAGCCATTAAGATGGGGTCAGCAGTTTTAATGATGCACTCGCAAGAAATAGTAGTTGAAGCAAAAGAGAGCATCAAGAGGCAAATTCAAAACAAATTTAAGTCTAACATGCTTCCTATGCATTGGAGTCTTGTAAATAAACAAGTTCATGAAGAGCAAAGTAACAAGCATAGGAAGATAGAACAAGTGTAGCTTCAAAAATTTCAGCACATAGAGAGGTGTTTTAGTAACATGAAAATTTCTACAACCATATTTTCCTCTCTCATAATAATATCCAGTGGCATCATGAGCAAACTCAACAATATAACTATCACATAAAGCATTCTTATCATGAGTCTCATGCATAAAATTATTACTCTCCACATAAGCATAATCAATTTTATTAGTTGTAGTGGGAGCAAATTCAACAAAGTAGCTATCATTATTATTCTCATCATCAAATATAGGAGGCATATTGTAATCATAATCAAATTTATCCTCCATAACAGGCGGTACTAAAAGACCAATATCATTATAATCATCATAAATAGGAGGCAAAGTATCATCAAAGTAAATTTTCTCCTCAATGCTTGGGGGACTAAAAATATCATGCTCATCAAAGCCAGCTTCTCCAAGCTTAGAATTTTCCATATCATTAGCAACAATGGTGTTCAAAGCGTTCATACTAATATGTTCCATAGGTTTTTTCATTTTCGCATCAAACCATCCATGTCTTAAATCAGGAAATAGAATAAGAAGCTCATTGTTGTCCATTATGCCTAACTAGTGTAAACAAGAAACAAAAAGATGCAATTACAGGATCTAAAGGAAATAGCTTCGAGCATACACACAACGGCAACAGAAAAGTACTTTACCTGGGACCGGAGTATGAGTGCCTTTTACCTTTCCTCCCCGGCAACGGCGCCAGAAAATAGCTTCGTTGCCGGGATCCGGTGTGTGTGTGCCGTTTACCTTTCCTCCCCGGCAACGGCGCCAGAAAAGTACTTGATGTCTACGGGTGCTTCTATTCTGGTAGACAGTGTTGGGCCTCCAAGAGCAGAGGTTTGTAGAACAGCAGCAAGTTTCCCTTAAGTGGATCACCCAAGGTTTATCGAACTCAGGGAGGAAGAGGTCAAAGATATCCCTCTCATGCAACCCTGCAACCACAAAGCAAGAAGTCTCTTGTGTCCCCAACACACCTAATAGGTGCACTAGTTCGGCGAAGAGATAGTGAAATACAAGTGGTATGAATGAATATGAGCAGTAGTAACAGCGCCAGGAAAGTGCTTGCTGGCGTGCAGATGATGGTAGTAATATTGCAGGAAGTAAACAAGCAGTAAAACAGTAAACAAGCAGCGATAGCAGTATTTAGGAACAAGGCCTAGGGATCATACTTTCACTAGTGGACACTCTCAACATTGATCACATAACAGAATAAATAGATAGATGCTAGACTCTACACCCTCTTGTTGGATGATGAACACCACTAACCGTGTAGGATTACACGAACCCTCAATGCCGGAGTTAACAAGCTCCACAATATTCAATGTTCATATTTAAATAACCTTAGAGTGCATAACAGATCAACATAACCAAACCAAGTACTAACATAGCATGCACACTGTCACCTTCACACTACGAAAGGAGGAATAGATCACATCGATACTATCATAGCAATAGTTAACTTCATAATCTACAAGAGATCACAATCATAGCCTACGCCAAGTACTAACACGATGCACACACTCGTCACCATTACACCGTGCGGGAGGAATAAACTACTTTAATAACATCACTAGAGTAGCACACGAGATAAATTGTGATACAAAACACATTGCAATCATAAAGAGATATAAATAAGCACTTCACTATGCCATTCATAACGGTGAATAAGTATTCTGTGAAATATAGCCTAAGAGACCCACACGGTGCACACACTCGTCACCTTTACACACGTGGGACAAGGAGTCTCCGGAGATCACATAAGTAAAATCCACTTGACTAGCATTATGACATCTAGATTACAAGCATCATCATATGAATCTCAATCATGTAAGGCAGCTCATGAGATTATTGTATTGAAGTACATAGGAGAGAGATTAACCACATAGCTACCGGTACAGCCCTTAGCCTCGATGGAGAACTACTCCCTCCTCATGGGAGACAGCAGCGTTGGTGAAGATGGCGGTGGTGTCGATGGAGAAGCCTTTCGGGGGCACTTCCCCGTCCCGGCGGCGTGCCGGAACAGAGACTCCTGTCCCCCAGATCTTGGCTTCGCGATGGCGGCGGCTCTGGAAGGTTTTCTCTGGTTTCGTCGAACGTGTCGTGGTTTTTAGGTCGGGGACCTTTATATAGGCGAAGAGGCGGAGTCGGAGGGGCGACGAGGCGGTGACAAACTAGGGGGCGCGGCCAAGGCCCGGGCCGCGCCACCTCGTCGTCCGGGGCCCACGAGGCCCTCCTCCGCGGCTCTCGGGTGTTCCGGAAGCTTCGTGGAAAAATAGGATGCTGGGCATTGATTTCGTCCGATTCCGAGAATATTTCCTTACTAGGATTTACGGAACCAAAAACAGCAGAAAACAAGCAACCGGCCCTTCGGCATCTCGTCAATAGGTTAGTTCCGGAAAACGCATAAATATGACATATAATGTGTATAAAACATGTAGATATCATCAATAATGTGGCATGGAACATAAGAAATTATCGATACGTCGGAGACGTATCATCCGTCTTCTCCATCTTACAACCTTGAGTTCAACATGGCTATGGACTTGACCTAAGATTGATTCCCAATGCAACCGTTAGTCCATAGGGATTGTCATCAATTACCAAAACCACACATGGGGTAATGGACATGTTCTTACAGCTTCGCCGGATCCCAAAGAGGGCTCCGCAGCTAACAAATCCAACCCCTTCGGAAAAAAGAGTGTTGGAGCTTACCACACCTTCCTCGGAACTCCAATGGTCCGGGCCAAAAAATCGGCCCTCCGGATCCTCAATGCGACGGTTCCGGCCGTACCTCAGTATGTCAAATGGTCGGAGAAACCCTGCACTTTTGACAGGGCGGATCACCCGGCCATAATCCCAAAAGAGTGCTACGCCCTGGTTGTAAGTCCCCGCATAGATGGGTACGACTTCTCCAAGTGCCTTATGGATGGTGGAGCTAGCCTAAACATCATGTACCTGGAGACTCTGGAGAGGATGAACCTTACCAAGGAACAGCTCAAACACAGCACCACTAAGTTTCATGGTGTGGTTCCGGGAAAAAAGGCCAACTCCCTCGGCAGCATCAAACTTCTCGTGGCCTTCGGCGACGTTAATAATTACCGCGAAGAGATGATCACGTTTGAGGTTGTGTCGTTCAAAAGCTCCTACCATGTAATCTTCGGTAGGCCCACCTACCACAAGTTCCACGCAAGGGCATGCTATATCTACAACAAGCTCAAGATTCTGGGTCCTAATGGTATGATTACCATATCCGGAGACTACAAAAAGGCGCAAGACTGCGAGGAGGGCGAGGCCGCCTTTGCAGAATCCGTCATAACTGGAGAGGAGCTGCAAGGCTATAGAGCCGCTGTGGACCCGAAAGAGATGCATACCACCAAGAAGCAGATCTCCGAACAGAAGAACTCGTTCAAGGCCGCGATAGAAACCAAGAAGGTCGACCTCAAGGTAGGCGACAGCTCCAAGCAGGTTTCAGTCGGAGCCGACATGGACCCCAAATAGGAAAGCGCGCTCGTCAAGTTCCTCTGTGCTAACATGGATATCTTCGCATGGCAACCTTCTGACATGTCCGGAGTACCAAGGGAACTCGCCGAGCACTACCTCAACATAAATCCGGGAGAAAGACCGGTGAAGTAAGCTATGCGACGCTTTGGAGATAAGAAGCGCCGCGCCATAGGGATGGAATTAGCAAAGTTACTAGAGGCAGGTTTTGTAGTAGAAGTTATCCATACTGATTGGGTCGCAAATCCCGTCCTTGTACCCAAAAAGAATTCTGAAATACTAAGAATGTGCATCGATTACTTCGGCTTGAATAAGCATTGTCCGAAGGATCCGTTCCCCTTGCCGCGCATTGACCAAGTCATTGATTCGATGGCAGGGGCGGAACTTCTGTGTTTTCTTGACGCATATTCCGGGTATCACCAGATCCGGATGAAGAAGTCCGACCAAAAGGCGACCTCGTTCATCACACCCTTCGGCACCTACTGCTATGTCACCATGCCCTTTGGTTTGAAAAATGTAGGTGCCACCTACCAACGTACGATGCAGCGCTGCCTCAGCGACCAAATTGGTCGGAATGTGCACACCTACATCGAAAACATCGCGGTCACGGAAACCTTTGGCAATCTCCGACGGTACAAGATGATGTTGAATCCGCTGAAGTGCGTATTTGGCGTGCCAGCCAGAAAACTCCTTGGCTTCATTGTGTCTCACAGAGGCATTGAAGTTAACCCGGAAAAGATCAAGGCAATTCTGTGCATCAAAAGGCCAACTTGTCTCAAAGATGTGCAACGATTAACTGGTTGCGTTGCCGCAATCAGTAGATTTTTTAGCCGTCTTGGCGAGAAGGCACTACCTTTATACAAGTTGCTGAAGAAATCAAACAAATTTGTCTGGGCGAGAAGGCACTACTCACATCCCCACCTATTTTGGCGGCACCAGCTGAGTCAGAACCAATGTTCCTCTATCTGGCAGCCACAAACAAGGTCGTGAGCTTAGTCATCGTGGTAGAGCGAAAGGAAGAAGGCTACGAGCACGGAGTCCAAAGGCCAGTTTACTACATAAGCGAGGTCCTAACGGAATCCAAGCAGCGCTACCCTCTCTTTCAGAAGCTAGTCTATGGAGTTTTCCTAGGCAGCAGGAAGCTGAGGCACAATTTCCAAGAGCACCCCATGACAGTGGTGAGCAAGGCTCCCTTGGCAACCATCATCCACAATTCCGACGAGACAAGGCGTATAGAAAAATGGGGCATTGAATTATCTGCCTTTGATATAAATTACCAAGCCAGAACCGCGATCAAATCCCAAGTCTTGGCAGACTTTATTGCCGACTGGACGGAAATGCCGGAGGGCGCGCCTGACCCGGAACCAGAACCATGGATCATGCATTTTGACGGATCCAAGCAACACCAAGGCTCGGGGGCTGGAGTCACCCTGAAGTCACCAACCGGAGAAGAACTGCAATACGTCTTGCAGATTCACTTCGAAGCTACAAACAACATGGCGGAATACGAGGCTCTACTACATGGATTGCGCATCGCTAAGGACTTTGGGATCAAGCACATCATATGCTGCGGAGATTCCGACCTGGTGGCACAACAAGTAGCCGGAACCTGGAACGCCAGAAACTCCGTCATGGCGGCTTACAGAGACGAAGTTGATGAGATCGCCAAGTGCTTCCTCGGATACGAAGTCAAGTACGTCAGGAGAGACGATAACACAGCGGCAGATATGCTATCCAAGCTCGGATCCGGCAGAAAACCAATCCCGCCGGCATTTTCCTGGAGCACCTACGGATACCCTCGGTGAAGGGCGCAAACCCGGAAAACCCAGACATGGCAGTATCTTCGTCTAAGGAAGTGATGGCTATCATTCCGGCCTGGACGCAGCCGTTCCTGGACTACCTCATCGATCGAAAGTTTCCAGAGGACGAGGTCCACGCATGACAGATCATCAGACGAGCAAGATCCTACACAATCGTTGATGGACAGGTCTACAAACGAAGTGCAAACGGGGTATTTCTCAAATGCGTCTCAAATCAATATGGCATTGAAATCCTCAGAGAGATCCATGCAGGGGATTGCGGGCATCATGCCGCCCCCAGGTCACTCGTTGCAAAAGCTTTTCGGCTAGGGTTTTATTGGTTAACAGCCAAAGAAGATGTTGATAAACTGGTAAAAACTTACCGAGGTTGTCAGTACTATCCTACTCAACCAAACGCTCCAGCCCAAGAGCTGAAGACCATCCCTATCACCTGGCCATTTGCTGTCTGGGGGCTCGATATGGTTGGAAAATTAAAGAAATCATCTCCTGGCGGTTTTGAGTACCTCCTGGTTGTTGTTGACAAGTTCAGTAAGTGGATCGAGGCAAAGCTAGTGAGAAAATCCGACGGTGCTACGACACTAAAATTTGTTTGCAGCCTCGTAACAAGATTCGGCATCCCACACAGCATAATCAGAGACAATGGCACGAACTTCGCACAAGGAGAATTGAAGGATTATTGCAATGACGTAGGGATCCGGCTTGATCTTGCATCTGTGGCTCATCCACAGTCTAATGGCCAGGTCGAAAGAGCCAACGGCCTCATACTATCTGGAATTAAACCACGCCTTGAAGAACCACTGCGACGCGCAGCTGGAGCTTGGGCTGATGAGTTAGACTCTGTTCTGTGGAGTGTACGAACTACCCCTAACAGGTCAACCGGATTTACTCCGTTCTTCCTGGTATACGGATCCGAAGCCGTGCTCCCCTCCGACATCAACCACGATTCGCCGCGAGTCTCCGCCTACGATGAAGAAACTGCTGACGAGGCTCGACAGCCTTTCGTGGACCCGATCGAAGAAGCTCGGAATTTAGCTGACCAACGCTCCACCATCTACCAGCAGAAACTCCGACGCTATCACAGCCATCGAGTTCGGAATCGCTCGTTCATGGTCGGAGACTCAGTCCTCCGCCTTTGCCAGGTGAAAGATCACAAGTTGCAATCTCCATGGGAAGGACCCTTTGTCATCAGCAAAGTGCTTCACAACGGATCGTACTACCTTGTCGATTTCCGGGAGTTAAAGGATAGACCTGCTAATTGGTACCGGAAACGCAAGCGAGAGGATCCGGATGACATATACGTTGAAACAGATCGTCCCTAGAATATAGCACAGCTACATCCTTTCCACACTTAGCAAATTCCGCATTACATACCTTGTAATATCTATAATACATGATCAATGAAATAAAGCATATGGTTCACTCTTAGAGTCTTTTACCTCCTTTAATTTTTCATTTTTGGATCGTGTATGTTTTCCGACTAAAACCGTAGAGCTGGATGTTTCCGCCTAGGCGTGTATGAAAGTTGTGATTTTCAAAATCGTCCCTTAGGACGTGAGTTCAAGTTTTCTGGTGGACAGTTTTTTGTTGCGAATTCATGGATTCCTAGTAGCGATTTCTGACACCTTAACTGGGGGCTTGTTTCCGCAGTTATTGACGGATTTCCATTGGGCTTCGTCACCGCTGGCGAGCGTTTCCGGCTAAAGGTCTTCCAGCTTGTGGAAGGTCAAGTGAACTAGCCCAAAAACTTAGAAACTTGCACTTGCTTACAAACGAACGAAACATGCAAATAAATATAATGGATAGCAGGATAAGTTTTTTCCGCCCACGCATACTTGTTTCGTCCCTAGCTACTTAAGAATTTAAGTTATATTACAAACCCTCGATGGGGCCAAAATGATGCATTGTTTTCTTCCCGCATGAATAAGTTTTCTACTCCTCCTTAGCCGGAGAAGCTTCACCCTTGTCATCAACCTTTGGATCGCCTTCCTCTGCGCCTTTGGCCGGAGATGAGACATCATCATCACTCTCTTTACCATCCTCATCCGGAGATGCGGCGCCGCCCTTGGACTTGTCCTTCGTGGCATCCTTGGAGCTCGTCCAGGTGTACTGGCTTCCGGATTCCGCGGGCCAAGCCTCCGCCTCATGTTCCTTCTGAAGCTCCGCTTCAGAGGCTCGTCGGCAGGAAGGACTACCTTGTCGTAGACTTCGTCGTGCCGGATCCTTCGCGCGATACGGGTGTCGTAGCCGCTAACTGCGTCCAGTAGCGCGTTGACATCCGAATCCGGAGGAACGCCAGAAGTCACCCGGTCAAGATCAAGTCCGGGGTTGTGCGCTAGGCACATGGCCAAGGACATGGCGGCAGCACCTTGGGCCGATGACTCTTGCAGATCCACCACCAGCTCCGGAAGAACGTCCATTCTTTGGATAAGCTTGCGAACTTCGCAAGTGCGACTTTTCCTAATTGCCAAGTTATGACAAATTTTCCGGGAAGCTGATATAAGGTCCTTGCAATCATCTTCGGCAAGCTGAAGAAGGTCATCGCGGGGATACTGGTTCCGATGCTCTTCAGTGTATCCAAGAGGCTCTGCACGAGACAATCAGTAATAAGCATACAGATTGAGTCCAGCACATAAGTTATCAAAACAAGCTCCAGATTCATACCTATGATGTCCTCGTTGAGCAGGTCCCAGTGCTTTTCCGCGGTCTCCATGTATTTCCGAAGTCCTTTAAGCTCTTTCTGTTGCTTCTGGAGAGTCTCGCTGCCAACCTTTCTTTTCATCTCAAACTCACCCATTTTCTGGATGAGTTCGGAGTTCTTCTCCGCCAGCTGCTTCTCCGTTTGCTCGTTTTTCTTTTCCGCCTCCGCGAGCTTTGTCTCCAGATCTTTATAAGAGGAGCGTAGGTTCTCAAGCTCGGAAGATGCAGTGGCGAGGGAAGATGATGCACCTATCCAAAGATAAGTCAAAATCAATTCGGAAGACGAAACATGGATTATCGGCGAGTAAGACGGAAACCAACCTTGGGCGTCCGCCAGCTTCTTCTTCAGATCCGCGTTTTCTTCCTTAAAAGCTTGAATTTTCTCCGCCTGACCCAAGGTAACGCGGAGCTGCAAGGTGATATTCTTGTGCAGCTCATAGTGCAGCGGCTGCTGTTCCTGTAAATAGAGATAGAGCAGGAGTAAATTCCGGTCATTCTACAAGTGGATCCTTTCGAAGCATTATCGCCGGAAATTTTTCCGCCATAATGCTTGGGGGCTACTATGACATTTTAAAAATCTTCTACAGTTCAAAGTTTCTTCTAAGTATTTACGTGCTAACTATTGACTAGTTTCCGCCTATATACTTGGGGGCTACTGGGGAGTACCTTGTGCTTGCAGAGGAGCTTGTCGAAGAACTGGCCAACTTCCTTCTTGAAGTCCTGAATTTTCGATGACTCGGCATCAGGCTTTCCCCAGGCGTTGCTCATCATGGCGTTGAGCAGATCTTGTTCGAGATCCCACTTTTCTGCCTCAGTGAGCTTGTTAAAAAACTTGGTCGCGTAGGCCTTGGGGGTGGAGGTAAGATCAGCCGGATCTCCAAAGCTCTTCGGAAAAATGACGATGTCGCTCGCCGCAGCTTCAGCTTTCCCCGAAGAGTTGGCTTCCGCCTCCTCTCGGCCTTGTACTTCAGCCTCGTCAGGGGCAGGTCCTTTGGCTCCAGAGCTTTCTCCGCCCACTTTCTCGCTACTTACCGGAATTATCTCCGGTGGAGTTTCGGTAGCAGGAGGGGGAGATTGCTCAGCTTGAGGAGGAGATGGCTGGGGAGTGGCGTGGGAAGTGCTTGGTGGAGCTGGTGTTGGAGGACCAACGGCCGGAGATTTCTTCATGTATTTAGTGATGGGCTCCTGGACGTTGGTCCGTGTGGTGGTGGTAGTTGGATTCCTACAAACAGGCAAAAGAAATAAATAAGTAACAAGTTCTATCAAATCAAAGACGTGCTATACTCGGAGACTTACGTGGCGCCGGGGATAATTGGGCACGATCGTTTTCCTGCTGTTGTCAGCAGTTTAATGCGTTCACGCTCCGCTTTCCTGGAATCCAGCGGAGGTGGCTTTACAACCTTGGCCTTCTTGGCGGAGGCCTCGCCGCTGGCTCCGGCTTCGGAGCCGGAAGCTTTGGCGCGGGGACGCTTAGTAGGACGAGGGGCAGCCTTTCGGGGTGCTTGCTCCTCCTCCTCTTCGTCGTCCTCCGGATCCTCCTCCGCCGCTTCGCCGCTGACGGGGACTCGGAGTATATTGCGGAAGTTTTCCTCCGCCAAAGTATCAAGCTGAGAAGAGAATTTGATAGTAAGTTAGAACACATCGAAAATATGAGAAGATGAGAATGACAAAGGTACAAGTGCTTACCGGAGGACATTGGTCGTTTGTCTTGATATCTTTTATTAACTCCGGGACCGGTTGGCCCCGGCCAATCTTCACAAGTGTTTTGATTCTCCTCTTGAGAGAATCGGCCGGGAGATCGTGGCGAAGGTCGTCCACCCCGGTGTATGTGTAGATCAAGCGAGCACTGCACCGCAGTGGCTGGATCCGCCGAGTGAACCAGCTTAGAGTGAGCTGAGTTCCGGTTAGCCCGTCATGGACTAACATGGAGATTCTTCGCGCAGCTTTCTCCAGTATCGGAGTCTGGGCGAGCGTGGGGACGAAGCTCCAGCTGTCGCGTTCTTCCGGAGGCTTGTTGATAAATTTGGGCAGCCCTTCATGGACGCCCGGAACTGCGACTTTCTTCACGTAGAACCATCCGGCGTTCCAGTACCGGACGGATTCGTGGGAGTCGTGAGGAGGATACATGCGACCAGGTCGGAGCATGAAGGTCATGCTGCCGCAGTTCACCATGACCTTGTCCTTCGTCTCTTTCTTCACCCGGAAGAAAAATTGCCATAATCGGACGTCCGGTTGAATTCCGAGGTGCCCTTCGCAAAGCGTTACAAAGTTCTAGAGGAGGAGATATGAGTTTGGACAGATATTGTGGGGCTGAAGCCCATAAGTGGTGAGGATGGAGAGAAAGAATTCCGAACAGGGGAGCGACAGTCCACGCTCAACCCAGGCTTTGGTCAGGACTGTTTCGTCCGCGTCTGGCTTGGGGACGTCGGAGTCGCGCATGAAGCTCCATTGGGGAGAAATCATGCCCTCACTTTGGAGGTCCCTTAGTTCCGCATCCTTAGTTTCACAGGGCCACCACTGTCCCTTCTCGCCTTCTCGGATCCGGGCCTTGGAAGCCTTCTTCGCTTCCGCCTCCTGCACCTTAGCGGCCATCCTAGCTTGTCCTTCAAGTTCTTCTTGGATTTCTTTAAAGGTGGGGATCCGGCGAGGTGCAGTGCTGGAAGAGGCGGAGAATGGTTGAGCTAATTTGATGTCAGAAACATATGGTGGCAAGAATGCAAGGGGTTCCGGGCAGCTTGGTTCTAATGTGCTGGGATCCGGACTATTCGGAGAGCTACCAGTGCATTTCGGCGAACTAGGCAGCATGCTTCCGGCTGCACCCATGCAAACTAATTTGAGTAGTCGGAATCTACTCTACGCTACTTCTTCTTCTACGAGGCCGGCGCACTTACCGTTAATGGCGCGGTGGTTCTTCGGGACGCCGGCGAGGATGAGGTGGCCGAAGTTGCGGTGTTGAGCCTCTGATGACCATGAATCGGCGGTGGAGGCAATTACCCGATCAAACGCACGAATCTCGGGTCAAGGGAGACCTTGGAACGGCGGTGGGCGAAGCTCTCCGTGTCGGGGGTCGCCAGAGATCCGATCTGGCGGGCGGCGCTGCGCTGCGCGAGGAAGAAGATGAAGTGAGGATTGCGGTGAAAGAATGTGAAAGTTACCGCGCGCGGGGGTATTTATAGACCTGTTGACTGCCAAAACCCACCGGCGGGCAGCGGCCTTGTCAACACCGTAGAGCCGGGAAGAGCCTAGAGCTGCGGCTGGCTGAGACCCCTCCGAGCGACGGCCCACAATGCTCTTCTGGTCACACGCGGCGATGCGAAGTGCAAGGGCGTGCCACCTGACCTATACCCGGTCGGGAAGGTGATGGGGATGCCTCGCTTAGTTTCTGCAGGGCATACATGTAAACGTTAAATACGAGCCTCGATCGGCTCTCGGGTTATCCTGTGAATCGGCTCAAAGAGCCGATCCACCCATGATTCGTACGGGGTGCACGAATACTTGGTGGTCCTGCTTGATCAAGATAGAGCTAATGAGATCTACGACGATTTAGGGTTTTCACCGCATAATCGGATCATCCTACTCCAGGTTGGGCCTCGCGGCCACGCACGGTGCTCATAAGCCGATCCTAAACAAGGCCTAAAAACCAACATGAAGTTGATCCTCGGAACATCCCGTTTAGGACTTGCGAACGCCACCCTACGTGCCACTGGATCCTCCCCCCCTTTGTAAGGCCTAACTATTGCGAGATATTAAACTAATCCTTGTAGAACAAGGAGCAATCGTAACGGATCAGATCTACTAAATAATGATCAAGCGGGGTGCCGCCCCACACCCGAGATAGGTGTGAGGGCGGCTAGATATGCAAGGGTTGCACTACGTAAGCATGCTTAAACGAAGAACAATGCTAACCCTAACACATCTAATGATAACTACGTTGCTCGCCATCAAAAGCGCTTCGAGTACGAGCAACGCATGAACAACGTGGGGCTTGTGCTGCCTAGATCGCAAGATGCGATCTAGGCAGCATGTCGCTTACCCGATAGAAACCCTCGAGACGAAGGAGTTGGCGATGCGCCGAGATTGGTTTGTTTGGGGTTGAACGTGAGTTGTTGTTTATTCCATAAACCCTAGGTACATATTTATAGTCCAGGGGACTTTCTAACGTGGGAATATCCCATCGTGCACGATACAAACTCTAACTTTTAATCCATGACGCAATCTACTATAAAAAGATACACGGGTAAACTAACCCAAATTCTCCACATAAGGCCGCTTCAGAAATCTTCCATGTGTAATCTTCCAAGCCCATCTCTCTCGTAGCCCACCTCCGGATTTGACCAAAATCTGGTGATAACACATGCCCCCCTGGTTTTGGCAATAATAATTCCAAAACCATTCTGTTTTTCCTTCGAAGGGTCATGTCGTGGCAGAGCAGAGCCGTTACAGCATCCTTCATCATTATGCCCTGTCTTCTCAGCTTCTCTACAAATCCTGACAGCTTTGGCGTCGATTCCTTGGAAGCTGTAATGGCATTAAACCTTCACCAGATTCCTCATTATTTAACCGTGCCGACTGGTTAGCTCTCTTTATCCTCTATTCCTTCCCAGCCATCGGCACCAAAAAACCCCCTCCTCCTGTAGCAATGTCCTCCTCTTCCTCTTCCTTCTCAAACCTCTTCCCCCAATCTTCGCCGAAGAAGAAAAACGAGGACAGCCTTCACCCCGCAGTGAATCCCTTCTCCTTCGACAAAGAGGAGAAAGAAGGAGAAGCAGCGAAGGCCAAGGCCTCCCCCTCCGCCAAGCTCCCGCCGAAGAAGCGCTCCCGCATGTGGGCGGACAGCGAGGACGACGATGACGACGAGGAAGAAGACGAGGAGGAGGAAGATGATTCCTCCGCCTCCATCGGGTATCCTCCAACGAAGCGCTTCCGCGGTTGGGCGGATAGCGAGGACGATGATGATGACGAGGAGGAGGAGGATCCAGCGGACGGCTGGGGCAGCGATGGCGAGGAGCACCCTGGGAGCAGCGCCGACGACCTCGACGGCGGCGACGATGAGGACAGCGACGACTAGTAGAATAGGACTAGCAGTAGCAGTGCACTAGGCACTAGATCCCTCTTTTGAGAGCCATCGGCTCTTCTTGTAAAGCTGCTCCTTTGAATTAATGAGAACTGTTCTTCCAATTTCTCCTTTCATTAATCCAATCCCCATCCCTCTGCTTGCCACACCAAGTCCGATAGTGACGAATCGGGTCATCATTGATTTTCTCAATCGCGGCGTTTTGCAGCCCCGCAGCCGATGACTATTCATCGGCTAATTTGAGGAACCAATCCCCTCTTTTCTCGTAGCACCAGCACGGTCCAAACCTCGTACCAGACGACGGCTTTTCCTTCCCAGTTTCTCCCTGAGACGATCATGATGCAGCCGCAGCCGAGGCGACTCTAATCGGCTCTTTAAAAACGGGTCCGTTGCCCCCCGAGTCTCAGCCAAGGCAAAACAGAGACGAGGATACGCCAATTAGCTGTCTGGACCTGGCCTTGATCATGTCTGAGGGAGTTTCTTATGCAGAGCCAGCCGATTCGAACACAAATCGGCTTCTCAAAGCAGAGAGCCTTCAAGGTGAGCTGCCCCCCGAGCTTCTTCAGTTCTTGCTAGCTAGATTGACTCCTCTCCTTTGGTGGGTCTGATGCGACCCATCCTTGACCTGATCCGCACGCCCAGGCTGCTCCTGACATTGTTCTTGAAGAGAGGATCTGAGCTTCCAAACTACTCCAATGAGGAGTTCCTTCATAAAAAATCTCCCTTTGTGCTCCATTGACCCTCTGATCGTAACAGTTACTCCTCTTGAGTCGATGGCCATGCATCGGCTTTCATATCCTTAAGTCGATGTCTGCTGCATCGGCGGTGCTCGAAAATTTTCGAATTTTCATATATATATATATTTTTTTTTTTTGTTTTCTACGGCCGACCTGTGCATCGGCCCCCGTATTCCAATACCCATCACCATAAGATGAGATGCTTTCGTTGCATATCCTCGTATTTTATCTACCTGGGTGCCCCCCCGAGCCGATTCTGTCAAGAGAATTGATGGTATCGGCTCTGTTGGATAACATGTTGAACCCAGGCAGAATGGTGGGTGAGGTTAATTTTGGCCGATTGCTGGAATCGGCCTCCACGTCGCTTGCTCGGTGAAGGTTTTGTAAGTTCCCTTCATAATTTTTTGGGGCCGATCACAAGGATCAGCCTTGCCCGATTTGCTCATTGGTTTGATCTTGCTACTCGGTCAGGCGGATAACACCAACCCAACCTCCGACTTGATGCGCTTGCCGTCGTCCACCTTGAGTGCACCGTAGAGTCGTGGAGTACTAAGCTCCGTCGGCAAGACGAGTACCATGTTTGTACCGGCCGATGTCTCATCATCGGCTTTCCTCCGTTTAGGCGCCACTCCATTTTCCGTGGACGACCCTCTTCATCCGGGGCTCGCTGAACTTTTGCAGCCGGATCAGGTCGTGCCTTCCTTAGCGTATGCGGGTATAACCTTTCGGCTTCCTCCGGGCCGCGCAATCGCCGAACCCTCGCGCTTTGGGAACGGCTGAGTCCGTCGGGGCACCACCTTGGCCGGTGGTACCTGTCTTCTTCTACTTCTCCCTCGTCTTCTCGAATCCTCAAGATCTGCCCAACGAGGTGACTCAGCGCGTTTGCTTTGTGGCGGGAGAGGCCCTAGGCGCTCGAACACAGACACGTTGGCTGCCTCCTTCTTCTTCTTGTTGCATTCTGGGCAATTGCCGATTGTGGGCAATCGGCTCATTCCTGAATCCCAGCAATGTCTGAAGAAGGGGCAGTTCCGGTGTCCGGCGTTGTCATCTTGCTCCCTTGATGTTTCCGTGGCACGGCGCTCGTGCTCCTCCTCAACGCGATCCTCGCCGACGATGTCTTCCGGCTTCTCTAGCCGGACGATCTCCTCCATCATCACAATTGGACCGTCGGCGTTGGTCATACCGACTCACATATTTGTTGAGGAGGTGATCGAGAGAGGGTCGCTGATATCTTATATTCTTCACCTCTCCCTCTGTGACATAGCGCTTGCCATCATGACGGAGCCGATCGCGTGGAGCGGCCTCCTCTGTATCCTTGCTATGAGAGCAGCTGCCCTCATCTCCATCTTTGCCGGAGTGGTTCCCAGGTCCTACCATGTTGATGCTGAACGAGGGACCTGGCTGGCAACCCTCAGGGTAGGTGACTTCCACCATGTTAACGGCGGGGAAGGGTTGGGTGTCGACCTTCATGGCGTACTGGTTGAAAATCAGCCGCCCCTTCTCTATCGCCGCTTGGATGTGCTGACGCCACACCCTGCATTCGTTGGTGGCATGGGAGAGCGAGTTGTGGAATTTGCAGTACGGCTTTCCATTCAGCTCTTTCGCCGTGGGGAACTTGAGACCTTCAGGAATCGTCAACTGTTTCTCCTTGAGCAGGAGGTCGAAGATTTGTTCAGTCTTGGTCACGTCAAAATCAAATCCCCGGGCGGCCCCGGTGGCTTTACCCATTTGCGGGACACGGGGTTCCTCCCCGAGTCCACTCAGCCACCGCTACTTCTTGGTCTCCCGCGGGCACTTCATCTTCCTCTGTATCGACCATGACTACCGCACGCTTGAACTTGTCTTGGTACAGAGTCCGGGTGGCGCTGTTCATATGCCGATAGTTTCGAACCGTGTGCGCCGGCGAGGGATAATCTGCTTGGGAGGCCATGTCCTTGAGCTGTGTTGCAAGGCCTGCTACCGCCAACTCGACCGCTTCCTTTTCGGTTATACGAACCGAATAACATCGGTTCCTAAGATTCCTGAAGCGCCGGATGTACTCTGTCACCGTTTCCCCGCGCTTCGACGTAGTTGTGCTAGATCGGCAATGCCGGACTCGGAAGCTTCTGAATGGTATTGCATATGGAACTCGTTCTTCCAATTGCTTCCAAGATCTGGATGGAGTTTGCTCGGCAAAGAGGTGTACCATCCAAAAGCCGATCCTGTGAGGGACTGTGAAAAGAGCCTCACGCGCAGCTGATCCGACACTGAAGCCGGTCCTAGTTGAGCCAAATATCGGCCGACGTGCTCGATGGAGCTGGAGCCATCTGATCCACTGAATTTGGAGAAGTCAGGGAGCCGATATTTAGGTGGCAGCGGGATCATCTCGTAATCGTCGGGGTACGGCTTGGAATAGCCGACCGCCCTTCTTTTCGGCATCATGTCGAACTCGGTCTCTCGGTATGGTACCGATCTGATCCGCTGTGCTCGGCTGTAGGAGTTGCACTGCGAAGATTCGCCGGGGTGGCGTACTTAGCCAGCCATGTTTGCTTTTCCAGCTCCGAGCCAAGCTGCAGGAGCTGGGCTCGGGAGTTTCGTCGGTGTGGCGTACTTAGTTAGCCACGTCCGCTTCTCAAGCTACGTTGCCGATGTTCCTCCTGTCAACGCCGGAGTCCCCGATGTTGTGGCCTGGTTTGTGAGTGCCCAGTTACCACAATCCGGCACATACGTGCACGCGTATCCTTGAGGGATCTCCTTAGGCGCCTCAGCCAAGAACTGGTAGTCACTAGGGTCACCACCAATCTTGTAGACGAGGAATGCCGGTGTAGTCGGCACTTCAGCAGGTGCTGCCAACGCATATGGCAGCGGTGGACGGGACTGGAATGGCAACTCTCCTTGATGAGTCCCGAGAGCTGGTCCCGACGGCGAGTACCGGTGGCTCATGATCTCCTGGATTACGCGCGAGCGACACGCTCCAACACGTTGACCAAGTTTTCGAGTGGCGATGTAGCGAGTGAGCCACCAAGTAGTTGATCTCCTGCCGCAGGCCCACGGTGCGTTCCTCGCGACGGGGCGAGAGATCTATCCCATCGAGTGCACCTTGAGGTGAGAATCCCTTCCATCCGATGCCATGGGAACGGGTTCTCCGAAAGGAGCCGATGAGGTCGGCTTCGAGGGTGGCCTTGATCTCGTTGTATTGCTTCTTGAGCTCGTCGGGCAGCTCCTCGTAGGTGACCGGCGTGCCGTCCGCCATCTCGGATGTAGATGGCGATGTGGTTGATGTAGACGATTGTCCCACCGAGCGTGCCGGAATGTGTTGACTCGCCAAAACCCACCGGCGGGCAGCGGCCTTGTCAACACCGTAGAGCCGGGAAGAGCCTAGAGCTGCGGCTGGGCTGAGACCCCTCCGAGCGACGGCCCGCAATGCTCTTCTGGTCACACGCGGCGATGCGAAGTGCAAGGGCGTGCCACCTGACCTATACCTGGTCGGGAAGGTGATGGGGATGCCTCGCTTAGTTTCCTGCAGGGCATACATGTAAACGTTAAATACGAGCCTCGATCGGCTCTCGGGTTATCCTGTGAATCGGCTCAAAGAGCCGATCCACCCATGATTCGTACGGGGTGCACGAATACTTGGTGGTCCTGCTTGATCAAGATAGAGCTAATGAGATCTACGACGATTTAGGGTTTTCACCGCATAATCGGATCATCCTACTCCAGGTTGGGCCTCGCGGCCACGCACGGTGCTCGTAAGCCGATCCTAAACAAGGCCTAAAAACCAACATGAAGTTGATCCTCGGAACATCCCGTTTAGGACTTGCGAACGCCACCCTACGTGCCACTCGGATCCTCCCCCCTTTGTAAGGCCTAACTATTGCAGATATTAAACTAATCCTTGTAGAACAAGGAGCAATCGTAACGGATCAGATCTACTAAATAATGATCAAGCGGGGTGCCGCCCCCACACCCGAGATAGGTGTGAGGGCGGCTAGATATGCAAGGGTTGCACTACGTAAGCATGCTTAAACGAAGAACAATGCTAACCCTAACACATCTAATGATAACTACGTTGCTCGCCATCAAAAGCGCTTCGATGACGAGCAACGCATGAACAACGTGGGGCTTGTGCTGCCTAGATCGCAAGATGCGATCTAGGCAGCATGTCGCTACTCCGATAGAAACCCTCGAGACGAAGGAGTTGGCGATGCGCCGAGATTGGTTTGTTTGGGGTTGAACGTGAGTTGTTGTTTATTCCATAAACCCTAGGTACATATTTATAGTCCAGGGGACTTTCTAACGTGGGAATATCCCATCGTGCACGATACAAACTCTAACTTTTAATCCATGACGCAATCTACTATAAAAAGATACACGGGTAAACTAACCCAAATTCTCCACATAAGGCCGCTTCAGAAATCTTCCATGTGTAATCTTCCAAGCCCATCTCTCTCGCAGCCCACCTCCGGATTTGACCAAAATCTGGTGATAACAAGACCTCGCACGGAGATTAGTGTTTCAGATCCGACGGTGGAAACGGAACGGTCACACCGTTGGATGCTTGACACATGTCTTAGGTTAAAAACGGTAAAACCACGTGGAGGTAACTTAACAGTGTACTCCCAAAATTTCCGGCTAGAGATTCGCATCTCCGAAAATTTAGCGCGGGAAAAGAGGAAGTTGTGCGCGGGAAAAGTGGAAAATCTTCTACATTGCCGTTACTGAAGAACAGATGATTTCCGAGAAGATGGCATCGGAAACAAGTAAAGTTTAGAAGCTCTTCAAGATTCTCTTCGGATCCGAGTTGATTGAAGTCGGAGGAATGATGAATCTCGGAAAACTTCGGGGGCTACTGTTGTGGGTATACTTTATTGGTATATCAATGGCATAGCCTAGATCCGGCAAGCCCGGGTGGCCCATAGTTGGTGATGTGGCATGTGGCCCATCGGGTGGCCCAGTTACTGTGGATCCTGAAGGATGAAGTCCAGCCCAGGAATAGGAAGCCGGATCCCAACCGACCTACGAAGGAGGTTGGATCCGTAGAGGCCCATAAGGTATCCAGATCCAGCACTGCATAGATGGAAGGCGGATCCTTGACGTACACGGAAAGATATTGTACCGTAGTTAGGCAACTTGTATTCCGGCTAGGACTCTCCGTGTAAACCCTAGATCTGTGCGCCTTTATAAACCGGATCCTGGGAGCCCTAGAGGCACAACCACAACTCATTGTAACAACGTGAAAGCGCCCAGATAATTCCTGACAAGCAGCAGTAGGCCTTGCCATCGTGCAGGTGATCCGAAGCTGGGTAAATCGCGTACCACTATCCCGAGGACTCTCCGCCCAATGGCCCCTACTTCTTCTTCCCTCCATGAGGATCCCTCCTCTGGAGTATCGCCAAATAGGCAACGACAACCAACGTGTCGCCGCCCACAGCTGAACGACGGGCGCACGTGCAGGTTCACCGGACTCTTGGCATCGTGGGCACCAACCCGGTGATCACCGCGGCTGAGATGAAGGCTTTCAACGACGTCTTCGCCGCCCCGATCCCGCTTGCCGTCCTCACGGCCATTGCCGCTCTGGTCGATAGGCAGCTCCCTGCTGCCCTAGGCTCCCCCATGCCGACCGACGCGCCGATCACGGCTTAGTTGTGCTACACATTCCCTGTCGATCTCGTCTTAATGGATTTAGGCCTTAAGATTGTTGTTTGGAATGTTCGGAGTCTCAACGCCCGGGCACGCAGAATTGCGATTCGCACACTCCTCGCCACCACCGACGCATCCATCGTGTGCTTCCAGGAGACGAAAATGGAGCTGATTCACAGGAGCATCGTACTCGAGACGCTCGGCTCCGAGTTTGACGACTACGTTTACTTGCCAGCGGCGGGCTTTTGTGGAGGCATCTTGCTCGCATGGAGGAGTAGAGAGGTGACCATCACCGATCCGGTGTTCTCTGCGAATGCGCTGAGCGCCAAGGTCCGCACGCCCACGACCATGGCTGCTCCCTGGTGGATCACCGTAGTGTACGGACCATAGGAGGACGCCGCCAAGATCGCATTCCTTCAGGAACTGCGTGACATCCGAGCTGAGTGCGCCGGGCCATGGATGCTTTGTGGGGACTTCAACCTCATCTACAAGGACGACGACAAGAGCAACGGGAACCTCGACAGGCGCATGATGGGGCGCTTTCGACGGCTGCTGAACGATCTCGCTCTCAAAGAGGTTTACCTCAATGGGCGAAGATACACTTGGTCAAATGGACAATCCCCGCCGACCCTTATCCATATCGATCGCGTTCTATGCACCGTTGACTGGGAAGAGCAGCACCACCACTGTCACCTACGTTGCATTGCTTCCGTGGTCTCTGATCATAGCCCGCAGCTCCTCGACTGCTCCCCCTTGCCACCAACCCACCGACGATTCCATTTCGAAGACTTTTGGACAAGCCTTGATGGATTCGATACCACGGTCGCGATGGCCTGGCAGTCCGTCGAGGATGTTGATCCCTTCCGACGCTTGGTCTTGCGCTTGCAGGCCACTGCGCGATGCCTCACGAGCTGGAGCGCTCGCTCCGTCGGCAACATAAGAGACAAACTCGCCATCTCTAGAGTGCTGCTGCTCAAATTTGACAAAGCCCAGGAGGATCGGCAGCTTACTGCACCTGAGGAATGGCTGCACAATGCGATTAAGCGAGGCTACCTGGTCCTTGCTTCCTTGGAGCGGACGGTCGCGCGTCAGCGTGCCCGGATCGCGGCCCTAAAGGATGGCGATGCCAATACCTCCTTTTTCCATCGCCAGTGTTCCTACCACAGGCAGAAGAACAGGATATACGCCTTGGACGTCGACGGCACGGTGCTCACAGACCCCTCTCACATGGCCGAGGCCGCGTTCCAGCACTTCGACGGGCTGCTAGGCACGGATATGACCCGAGACTGCACGGTTCACCTCCAGGACCTGATCGAGCCAGATGCCACCCTCGATTGCCTCGAGGCCCCCTTCAGCGAGGAGGAAATCTGGCAGGCCGTTAAAAGCTTGCGTGCGCGCAAGGCACCTGGCCCGGACGGATTCACGGCCGAATTTTTGCGAGCTTGCTGGACCATCGTCAAGCACGACATTGTCGCTGTGTTCCAACAGCTCTATGAGCTACGTGGCCGCGGCTTTGCACAGCTGAACCAAGCACTGCTCACATTGCTGCCCAAGCACGCCGGCGCCAGCACTTTACACGACTACCGGCCCATCAGCCTCATACAACTTGTGGCCAAGCTCTTCGCCAAAGTCCTCGCTCTGCGCCTCTCCCCCAAGCTCGACAAGCTGGTCAGCCCCATCTAGAACGCGTTCATCGCCGGCCGGAGCCTCCACGACAACTTCGTCCTGGTTCGCCAGAGCGCTCGCTTGCTGCACCTGCTAAGGAGCCCACGCCTGCTGATCAAGCTCGACCTGGCCCGTGCCTTCGACTCCCTGTCATGGCCCTTCCTCTTCGAGGCGCCTCGACAATATGGCTTCGGTGACCCCTTCTTGGAGTGGCTGGCCGTGCTCCTGGCCTCGGCCAACACCAGAGTCATGATCAACGGAAACCCAGGCCTGCCAATCTGGCACCGCCGCGGCTTACGTCAGGGAGACCCGCTGTCCCCGCAGAATGTTCGTCCTCGCCGTCGACACCCTCGGACGGCTTTTCCGCCGGGCCACTGAGCTTGGAGTGCTGCGTCAACTACACCCACGCCGCGTGCTACCGTCGATACCGCTCTATGCTGACGACGTCATCCTGTTCTGCCACCCGCTTTGGGAGGAGATCGAGGTCGTCAAAGCAATGATCGAGCTCTTCGGCCGCGCGTCGGGGCTGCGCGTCAATTACGGCAAGAGCACGGCCACCCTCATACGACGATGCCTACGTATTGTAGACTTGGGTCTCGGGAGAGCGACGATGGAGATTCCGGGAGCGAGATTAGGCACACGACGTACCCAGCTTCGGGTCCCCTCGGTGGAGGATCCCTACGTGCTGCTAGCAATCCACTATATGAACACAAGTATATTTACAGGGTGCCGCCGTAGCAGATCTATGTTATCTCTCTATTGTCCCCCTATTTCGGGTGCCCTGGCTAGCTTTATATATGCAACCAGCCTAGGCTTTTACAAGAGTCCTAGTCGACTACTTCTTCGGGTTGCCTTGTTGGGCCTTCTCCATATTGGACCGAGCCGATCCAGGTATACCAATAATGGGTACCCGAAGGGTATACCCATGTCAGTAGCCCCCGAGTGTCTAGGTAAGTCGAAGACTTGCGTAGAGACTCCAAGCATAATCATCTCCAAAGACGAGGTCCATGTCGTAGATCATATGTAGCATAAATGTCGACGATTCTCGAAGTTATTTTCTATCAGGTGCGCGACAGCGCTCCCGATGGGAGTAGCCCCCGAGTCTATGGGTAAGTGCTTGCACTTAGGCATAGACTCAAGTTGTACTACTCGATGAAGAACTTAACTATATTTCTGGAGGACTTGATGAAATCCATGTGCTCCCGATGGGAGTAGGCTCCACTCGAGTCGTAGAATCGAGTTGAGTCTACAAACCTTGATTGTCATAGATGTTGTCGAAGTTATTTTTCTATCGGGTGCGCGACCAGCGCTCCCGATGGGAGTAGCCCCCGAGGCTACAGCCAAGTGTTTGCACTTGGGTGTAGGCTCAACTTGCTTTTAATCGACACCACAATTTTTCATCTTTCTTGTATCTTATCGGGAGGGTGAACAATACTCTCGATAAGAGTAGCACCCGAGCCTATGAGCAGGTGCTTGCACCTAGGCATAGACTCAAGTTGTACTACTCGATAAAGAACTTAACCATATTTATCGGCGCAGCCGCTGCTATTATTGACTCCGAGTCGTTGCTATTTATGTTGTTCGGGGATAATGGTAAATGGGGCTGGTTCATCCGACGGATCAGGTACCAGTTAATCGCTCTTGTGGCAATCCCGCAAGAACGTACTTCAAGATCACGTCCCTGGACATGATCTCGGGACTCGGCGTAATTCGTCACGTGCCGCTTAAGGACTTACCATGATCCGAATTCCAGTAATGTTATCGGGTCCACAGCGCGTCCGCCGGGATATTTCTTCACATCTGTTGATGTGGAAAAAAGTAGCAGAGCGCAGTCTTTGGCGATGCCACGCCACACAGGACGGATCCCGGGGTCTTACCTTCGCAAAGTTTTGCGGCATTCAGAGATTATTCGCGACTTTGGTGCTCTGAGAATATTTTGTCAAGTGCCTTGTTCGGCTGATGCAATGACCCATTTTGCGGGTTCTTCTATTTTTCTCTCGGGCTTGATGAGACAGCCGAATATATTGGTTCTTCTATATTGTCGGGTACATCACCGATGCTCTTGCTCGGAACAATATGACGAGTCAATGAACCCGAAGAAGAATGTGCAGTTTTTTTTTGGTTCCTCCTTGATGAAACTTTCGTCGAGTTCCTCCTTCAGGAAAATATCTTCGGGTCCTCTTTGAGGATAATTCTTCGAGTTCTCCCTGAGAACAATTCTTCGGGTCCTCTTTGAAGATAATTCTTCGAGACCTCCTTGAGGATAATTTTTCGGGACCTCCTTGAAGATAATTTTTCGGGACCTCCTTGAAGATAATTTTTCAGGACCTCCTTGAAGATAATTCTTCGGGACCTCCTTGAAGATAATTTTTCGGGACCTCCTTGAAGATAATTCTTCGGGACCTCCTTGAAGATAATTCTTCGGGACCTCCTTGTAGACTATTTCGTCGTGTTCTCTCTTATATACTTTGAATTTTGTTTTCTCCTGCACAAATAAACAAACTTTTTCTATCTTTCCCTTGACTCTCTTTTTCGCTTGCGGTGTCAGATGCTCAGATTCGATGATATGTAAAGTGAATATATGCCGCGCAGCCCCCAACTGTCGGGTGCGACGAAAGTAAACGATAATCAACTTTGTGCAAAATAAAAGAACACTTAGCTTTTTGGACACAACGAAGTCGATGCATGATGAAGTCTTCGAGTGTAGATAAGAAATCTAGCCAAAGTAGAAACCACCAAATAGCAAAAGTGGATGCCGCGAAATTGTTGATGAAGAAATAGCCGAGCCCCCGGGCGTTGCTGAGGTGATGTCATGATTGTTGTGTCGCAGTCGTGACCCGAGGCAAAATCGTTGTCGAGCCCCCGAGCGTTTAGGCGTGACGTCAAAATAAGTTGATGGAGTCGCGGCGTCATATTTGGTGAAGCCATTTAAAATGAAGCCATAAACAATAATATACGAAGATGAATCCCAGATGAAGTATTTGAGATGAATCCATATTGAAGATTACGCCATTAAATATAGAGCATATATTGAAGATAAATCTGTTGATATCATAGAGGATGAATCCATTGGCCCGAAGAATCCAGTAATAATCATAGAAGATGAATCCGCTGATATCATAGAAGATGAATCCATTGATCCGAAGAAAATAGTTCTAATAATAACCATAGAAGATGAATCCATTGTCCCGGAAACGCATCAAGAGTGAACCAATAATAACCCGAAGACAAACAATCCAGCAAGCCGAAGAAGATAAATCCATTGTTCCGAAGAAGATAAATCCACTAAGTCGAAGAAAATAATTTCACTGAGCCGAAGAAAATAATTCCACTGAGCCGAAGAAGATATATCCAGAGCCGAAGAAAATAAATTCACCAAGTAACCGAATATATTTGTGGTAACGAAGTAATGGTACAACCCTCGGTGTTAGGTGAATTTTCTCTAATGATGTAATGATGCAGCCCCCGAGTATTCGGGTGTGGCGAAAGTAAATAAATAATTGAACCTTGGAGGAAGAAGAAAACTTAGCTTTTTATCGGGTCGGCGAAGCCGATGTGGACGCAATTCGTGCCTTGGACGCAATCTGTAGTCACGCGGTGCCTGGCCGGAAGTAGTAGATGTGGCCGATGTAGTCGATGAAGAGGACGCAGTCGATCTGGCTGATCCGCCTTAGTGTGTTAAATCCACGATAGACGACTGTGCGCGGTGAAGTAGTAGAAACTTGTTCCGATCTGCGATTATATTACAACGCAAAAAACTATGCGCAAATAAAAGTATACGAGCCGAAAAATATTTGGCAGAATAAATTTTGCGTAATTGGAAATATAACACCTGGTTTTTTATATCGGATGGCGAAATCGAGACAGTGGGTCCGCAATGGCAGGACGTGTCGGCAGATCTTCTTAACAGCGAAATCGACCATGATGAAGACGAGGTAATTTTGTGTTGTCCGTGTATCTGACTCTACTTCTTCACCCGATGATTTTTTTCTTGAAGCGTAATCTCAAACTCGTACGGTAGCTTGCTCCTATCTTTTTTTTCTTCTTCTTGCACGAGCACCCATTGGTCACAAGTTACGATTACATGCGATTGCTTTTGGGACTTGATCCAGTTTTGTGGTGATTGCCCAGCAGGAGTCGTTGAATCGTTGTCGTAAAGTTGTATGCTTGAGCATTGGTGGTAGTTGTCGGGTACACATCAGATTCTCCTTTTTTTTTTCTTCTTTTTTGCTTGACTTGGCGGCGATTGAGTTGAACTGCTCCTTGATCTTTGCCCTTCCTGATTTGAGTACGTGTTGTAACTTCCGATCATGCAGGTATATGCTGGCTGCTCTTTCTCCTTACTCCTTAGATAGACTAGCAAGGAATGGCGCGGCGGCACGCCGCGCCCTGAAGGAAGAAGGCAAGTTGAATAGTGAAATATGCTCCTATTTTAAGTTACAACGGTGTAAAAACATCTAGAAGTGAAGTTTGCATTGCATACCTTATTAGGCACTAAACACTAATAGCATGCAACGCTAGATGAAGTCATACATTCAGTAAATTAAAATTAAGCAGTAGGGTAGATCACTATGCCCAGGCAAGTGCTCTGATTATTCCAGCCTCTTGCCATCGCTCGTTGGCGTTGTCTTCATCCTCGGAGGAGAGGATGACGACATCACTGGTTGTACCCTCAGGTTCCTCAGGTTCTTGGTTGGTGGTGTCATCTTGGTCCGACCAGTCAAGCTCCTCCTCTTCGTGGGCCTGGCCTCCGTAATCTCATTCTCTGACTCATCTAAATCTTCGATCACCTCCTTTACTGTATCAAAGTTGCATTTTAGGAACCATAGAAATGGTTACTGATTCAGATAGGTAGCAAATTTATAAAATTTTATATGCAAATATCATTAGCATATATGTTCCCAATAAACTATATATCCACCCGATCGGATTTCAAAGAGGCCAAGACTGACGAAAGTTAAACAACCCCACTTAATTAATTACTAATTTAGAGAAGGAATCTAATTAACTGTAAAACACTAAATAGGAACGCCCTGCAGCCAATCCATTTATAATGCACTTCCCCAATATTATAGAAAGATTTTGTTTGGTTTAATAGTAGAGGCATTAGAAGAGCATGGCATCGATGCAAATCTGAGTGATATTTTTGTTTTCTCACCTGACATTTTACATCCCAAATTTTAACAACAGCTTCAAGTTTGTCTATTCCAAGGATAATGCCATTTGGGTGGAAAGCTGATGCTGATGTGCATCCATTTTGTCCAAAAGCCTTAAGTATCTTTGAACATGATAACTTTCTATAAATTTGGTATGAAGAAGGTAATCATGGAAAAGAATAATAAGACCATTGCATGAAAATTAAGGTGAAACAAAATTTTGCTTGTTTCCGCCTACCTAGTTAAAGGAAAAAAAACTTAGCCTTCTATCTTTGAAAGGTGATAAAATTCGGCTAACTAATAGATGAAAAGAGGGGTTTCCCTAAAAAAACAAAGGATTAGCATTTCAAATCGGACATATTAGTACTGTGTTGAAAATATTTGCCGAACATAATCAATGAAGACAAAATACTGACAGCAAAAGGTAAGGAATTAATAACGACAGTTAGAAAGTTGTATGCTTACTCTATCTGAGATAAGTTAGGTCAATCATGTATCTATACAATTTTTAAAACATTGACATGAAACAATCAGAGGCACACATTGAAAGATACTAATACAAAAAAAAAGACTATCCTGTAAAACTCGGAATGCAGTAGGTAACTTCTTACTGTTCTTACTAAGTTTATTTTGCATTCCCATTAAAGAGGACCAACTACCTGGTGGCAGATGCACTACATGGTCTGCTCATACCCTAGTGCCAGCAAGATTTCCTCTCTAATATTAGCAGTGGATTTGCCATCAGTTAGCAACGTGATAGAAATTATTTCTTTCTTGATCAATTGGTTATTAAAATATCTCACCTGTTGCGAATTGGCTGATATGAGAGATTCATATGAGAGCATTGACCTGGTAGTGAGGAATATTTATCATAGTACTGCAAGCATTTGGAATCGAAATATAAATCACAGTAGTAGCTCCACGTGCTTCAAATGTATATAAGTTCAGTTTACTCAGAATATTGCAAACAATTGGAATATAAATTACATCTATAAATTTTAGTGCTTGATTGCTGAAATAGTAGCCTTTTGCAAACTTTGTTATAAACCAGTTAATCCCTACTTGGCTAATCTATCAAAATTTTATGGGTATATTCTCTGGCATACCTACATAGTCATTACATCTTTATTTGCAGAAAATTTGTTGTCTGGGATTTAAGATGAGAAGGGATTAAGTACACATAGGTAGTAGATGAATACAGAATATGCACAACTGGATTAAAACAACTGGTTGCAGTCAGCTACCAATATTTCCCATAAGTGTATATACAGTACGAAAACCTGAAATTTGGTAGGCTAGGTACCTGAATGAAATCAAAGTGTGGGAATAGCTTGAGAAAGTTGAATAAGTCTGTCGCTGAACGGATATGCACCATAGGAGACCTGCACCATGGACTCCAATAGGAAGGAGCATGTTGCCATGGCCTTGACCAGCGCCTCCATGATGGGCGGCAACCGGCAAGTACTTCCACACACCTAGTCCCCCACCATGCAATGTGGTAAACCATTGATGGCTTGACTTGACTGAACTGAAAAAAGTAAATAAAATATGTGATAAATTATCAGATCAAGGGAAGTAAAAAAAGGCAGGGAGAGGAATGGTTCACCTGGAAGCCAGAGTTCCCGCGCCGGTGGTCGCTGGACTCGCTGCCACGCTAGTGCCCCATGTGTGTGTGACCCTGGATTCGCCCTGAAATAGATTTAAAGTGCATAGAAGTTCAGAGATGAGTCGCCTTATTCAGCAAGTATGGACTGTTTTCAGAAATTTTGGCTCATACACATTCAGAAACTACAACAGCCAGTTCACACTACTCAGTCAGAATGCCACAGCTTGGATTATATGAAACATCCTCGGACTATATCAAAATTTACAAATTACAGTGATCCTTGCACATCAGAGAAAGATGGGGCAGCAACTTGCTTGCTTCCCTTGTTGCTATTGCACGCGTCAGATCCAATCCACATGACCTAGTGGTGCCAATGCAAATTCATCTATAAAATTAAGATTAGCTAGTGGTACTAATTCATATTTGGGCATGCTTGTAGAGTTTAGAAGATTACATTATATAAGAGGACACATTTCTGGTGACTAAAATTTAACAGAGACGGTGAAGTATGAAAGTAGGACTCAATTTAGATAGTATGACTGTTTACCTAACCAAGATCCATTTAATTAATATGACTGTTACCACCCCTGAACACACAAAAATATGAATAATTGTTTCATAAATACAACTCCATTTATTAGATTACATACCCAGAAGTACGGCTAGCTAACAGAAGCTACTTTGTCACTATAATCCATATATACACAAAAATACGGCTAGGAAGATTTGATGTGACCCTGATTGCACTAACCAATGAACATATCAACCATATCTTCAATACTCATTGTCTATCATTCCTGGCAAACAGTAAAGAAACGCCATTTAGCAGATGCACAATTCAGTTACATCAGACATGGAAAAGGACCTGAGAGCACATGGCGAGTGAAGTTGTAGGGAAGAATAAAATAGAAAGAAAAAAGAACACGCCATTTACATGCATAGATGAGAGAGATGTCAGTCTTAAGTTACAGGCCGATGTTCTTGCTGTTGAAAGATAAATAACAATGGCTATGCAATCTTAAGATTGCAAAATGAGTACCAAGTTTATTTTGAGGCACCTCAACAGTCGCATATAGGCCAACAACACCGAACACACTGGCACGCGCAACATAATGAGTAATGATGGTTGTTTCCGTGCATGAAACACTTCTCAAAAAAGTAAAGCCTTATTCATTCGAATGTAGGGAGTTCTATTCTCTCGGTACTTCTACCATGCCATTTTTTCAAAATGGGCAGAAGAAGGTCCACTCATTCATTTTAAGGATGAATACAATTTAGAGATTACCTCACCTGTTCGAACTCACTCAGGGAAAAGACTGCAAACACACCTGTTGAAGCCACCACTACAAACTCTATATGACCGACACTTCTATTCCACCTGCAGTAACAACTTTGTTAAGTATTAATTCCACATTTGGCTGTCTAAAAAAGCAAAAATGCAGTATATAATTCAACTCTGATGTCCTTTTGATGTATTCCAAAAAGTATCTTGACATATTTAGAGGAAAAAAACAGTGACATATATTTAAAATATAGCGATGATACCATAAGCAAATACAGGCTTTGGATCCATGTCCTTAGCTGGTATAAGGGGGGCAATCTAAACTGTAAAGCATCAGTCGAGACAATCCATCAAGTAATGGAGCAATGGTAGGCATCGATTGTGCCTGATGTGTGTGCATGGGAAAGGAAATGCAGCTAGGAAAATACCTGAAAACGATCGATTTGATTTCTAGGCATCGAGCAGCAGCCTGCACACAGCCGGCCTCGATGCCGTCCGCGTCCGTGCCTTCTTCTCCCCAAATTTCCCTTCTGCACTTCCGCCTCCCGTCCTCCGTCCTGAACTCCTCTGGTGGCTCAGCGCCCTCAACGCCATCTTCTCCCACCTCCCGTCCCTTGGCTCCAGAGAGAGCTCCTCCATGCCAGAGATTGCCCCGGCGACGACAGCTGCCCTAACTGCCTCTGGCGGCTCCGCAAAACCATCGATGGAAAGATCCATGCAGCACAGGTTGCCGACCTCGCCGCGGCCGGTAACAGCGCGCACATTCATAGAAACATCTGAAAAAAAAGAGTAATCCGAATGCAATCAAAGAAACAAAAGAAATCGTGGAAGCAACAAAATCATACTACTGCACGACGACCAGGACCTCGTCGAAGCAGCCGTGCCGTCAACCGCCACGAAGGAGAGGAGAGGGCCGAGTTCTTCCTTCGCACCGTCAGAAGCCTCGGTGAGAGAGAAAGGAGGTAACACCGGAGCGGGACCAGACCCCCGCCACGGCCGCCGGACACGAAGGAGCTCGGCAATGGGAGCTCGCGGCTGGGGAAGGCCGATGTAGATGCATATCTATGGGTGGTGGATGGCGGCGATGCGCATCGGGGCGGGAGGTGAAGGCTGAGGCGGAGCCTCTCCTCGCCATCGTCGGCGGACACCAGGTTAGCGGCGGCCGCGCGTAGGGTCACGGCACCGTGGCGGAGAAACGGAAGAGGAAGAGGCTGCGGCACCGTGCGGTGATTCTGAGCTTCTGCCTGTGGCCAAGGAGGGGAGCAGGCCACCGTCCCTGGGGCAAGAGGTGGCTGGCGTCCATGGGGAGAAAATGAGGGAGAAGATACGGAAGAGACGGGGCAAATTGGCTAGGCGGCTCAAGAACCGATACAGCGTTAAGCGGCGTGGCGCCGCTTTGACTACTTCAGCAGGCTACGCACAGAATGAGGAAAATACTCAATACTTCTCTGCCCTGTAAAAATTGTACGGAGCACCAAAAATGTACACAAGCAAACCCATTTGGAAATCAAGACATATAAACGAATCAGCACCACATTAATCCCAAAAAAAATTCAAAATTATGAGAAAAATCGAGTTGGTTCACGTTTAGTATAGTAGTTATTGGTTAGCTCTTTCTCAGGTACTCCTTGGTGGCGCCGTTTCATGAGATAGATTTGATCTTCACCATCGGGCTTTACTTTTCTCTCTTATCTGCATCGCGTCTCGGCGCTGGCCATGGTAGATGCTGCTTTTCTCGGCAGCTTGTAGATGACGGATCTGAGCGCTTCGAAGTATGCGAACCAGATGCGATCTGGTATTTTCTTGTCTTCTATCTTGCAGATGATGTTCCCGACGGATCTCGCCCGGATAACAAAATTCAACCGTCGCGATTCCCACAGACGGCGCCAATTGACGAGGAATCACCTCGGCAATTTCTACGTATTGTAGACTTGGGTTTCGGGAGAGCGACGATGGAGATTCCGGGAGCGAGATTAGGCACACGACGTACCCAGCTTCGGGTCCCCTCGGTGGAGGATCCCTACGTGCTGCTAGCAATCCACTATATGAACACAAGTATATTTACAGGGTGCCGCCGTAGCAGATCTATGTTGTCTCCCTATTGTCCCCCTATTTCGGGTGCACTGGCTAGCTTTATATATGCAACCAGCCTAGGCTTTTACAAGAGTCCTAGTCGACTACTTCTTCGGGTTGCCTTGTTGGGCCTTCTCCATATTGGGCCGAGCCGATCCAGGTATACCAATAATGGGTACCCGAAGGGTATACCCATGTCACACGGCCACCCTCATACGATGTGCCCCGGAGGAGGCGGCGCCGGCCATTGCGCTGCTGGCCTGCCCTGTCGCCGAGCTTCCCATTACCTACCTAGGCATCCCGCTCACCATCCGCAAGCCCACGAGTGGACAACTACAGCCGATGGTGGACAAGGTGGCGAGCAGGTTACCCACCTGGAAGGCCGGCCTCATGGGCAAAGCTGGCCGCCTCGCCATGGTGAAATCCGTCCTTGGTGCGATCCCAATCCACCAACTTCTTGTCCTGGCGCCGTCCAAGAAGATCCTCAAGCTCATCGTCAAGATTGAGCGAGGCTTTCTTTGGTCGGGATGTGCGGCCGCCAACGGCGGGCACTGCCATGTCAATTGGCAGCGCGTCGCCCGCCCCATCGCCTACGGTGGCCTGGGTGTCCACGACCTGGACCGAACCAGCCTGTCACTGCGCTTACGCTGGCTTTGGCTGAGCAGAACGGACAATCGGCGCGCCTGGCAAGGCCTGGAGCTCCAATTCTCCGAACAGGAACAGGCCCTGTTCTTCGCTTCCACGACAATGATCCTCGGCAACGGCCGCGACGCCATGTTCTGGGACGATCGATGGATTGAGGGCCGCTCGGTTCGTGAGATTGCGTCGTCACTATTCAAGTGCATACCAAAGAGGCGCCGCAAATCTCGCACCGTCGCTGATGTGCTGCAAGGAAACGCTTGGGCTACAGACATACATGGCAACCTATGTATCCAAGAGATCGGTGACTACCTGCTCCTTTGGCAGAGGATCGAGGGCACGATGCTCAGCCAAGAACCGGACTGGCTCAACTGGAAGTGGACCGCCTCGGGAGTATATTCAGCCAAGTCCGCCTACATGGCCACGTTCCATGGGTCCACGGTGTGCCCTGCGGCCAAGCACGTCTGGCGCACCTGGGTGTCGTTGCCTATTCGACGATACTCCAGAGGAGGGATCCTCATGGAGGGAAGAAGAAGTAGGGGCCATTGGGCGGAGAGTCCTCGGGACGGTGGTACGCGATTTACCCAGTTTCGGATCACCTGCACGATGGCAAGGCCTACTGCTGCTTGTCTGGAATTATCTGGGCGCTTTCGCGTTGTTACAATGAGTTGTGGTTGTGCCTCTAGGGCTCCCGGGATCCGGCTTATAAAGGCGCACGGATCTAGGGTTTACACCGAGAGTCCTAGCCGGAATACAAGTTGCCTAACTATGGTACAATGTCTTGCCGTGTACGTCAAGGATCCGCCTACCATCTATGCAGTGCTGGATCCGGATACCTTATGGGCCTCTACGGATCCGGCCTCCTTCGTAGGTCGGTTGGGATCCGGCTTCCTGTTCCTAGGCTGGACTTCATCCTTCAGGATCCACAACAACTGGGCCGCCCGATGGGCCACATCACCAACTATGGGCCACCCGGGCTTGTCGGATCTAGGCTATGCCGTTGATATACCCATAAAGTATACCCACAACATTGGTGGAGGCCGTCGTCGAAGCAGAGCAGCCTCGGCGTGGTGTAAAGTTCAGCGGTTGCCGGCGCGGCCTCCTCCCTAGAGTGGGGAGGGTGGAGTCAATCTGCTTGGTCGCCGCCGTGAGGAAGTCGCCGAGCGTCCAGGGTGCCGGTGCTTGGGCTGCAGGTGGTGGCGGCAGCGGTCGTGGCCTCGTTCTGCGCATTGTGACCGGTGGGGAGGCGAAGCGGTTTGCATGCTCATGGCGTTGGGCCTGCGGCGTTGCTGCCGGGGCATCGGGGACGGGCCGCTGGAGGATGGTGATGATCTGTGGCTCTTGGGCCGTGGAGTTGGCCCTTTCAGCGGAAGCTTCCAGAAGTGGGGCTAGGTCGAGGGCGGGAGGATCAGCAGCGGTTTGAATTGGCGCTCCAGCACATTGTGGGGCCGGCTCGAACGCCACTGACCGGTCGCCGGAACCCTCCAAACCTGCAGCGGAGGGGAGGCCCAGGCCAGCACCAGCATGTCCCGACAAAGGATCCGCCGCAGAGACCGTGGTAGACATGGAATCGGCAACTTCACTTTCCAAAAGCATCTGGGATGGGGAGTTGCACCGATCCCAATTGCCACATTGGGTAGGCGCGGCAGTAGAGGTCCCAGCAGCGTCGTCCTCACTCGCGCTACGTGCCGAGGAGGCCAGGCAATCGGCGGGCCCCGGTGAAGGTGGAGAGGGGGGCTCAGCGAGTGGTACAGCGCCATCTGTCGCGGCAGCGTGTGCAACGGTCTGCGGCTCAGATCTGGTCGGCTCGGGGCGCTGGCGTGGCAGAGTTAGTTCATATGACATAGTTTATTCATAAGTCCATTCATGCTTGGGGAAAAGGCTTCGATGATGTTATTGTCGTAATGCAACTCATAGTTAACCACAAGGACATCCTCAATTACTCTTGTCGTGTTACTCTCTTCTAAAGCCTCTCATAACAGAACGAGTTAGACCAATTTATCTTCTCTGCAATGTATTTACATCAGACAAATAGACTTGGGCATGTGCATCCACATTTGGCTCAGCATTCCATATTGAGTAGCAGGTCCCACGATTATTTTGAAAGATTTTTGCTGCTAAATATTTCACAGTTCAGTCAACAAATAAATGCCATTTCCTGCAAATATTATGGATTTAATAGTTTTCACTTCTCTTTATATGAGGAAAATGTGAAAATGGGATGAAATTACTGCATGCAATTATGTCTTTATATATACCAAACGCAAACCAAGTAAACCAACTCAATACAAGATAAACTAATCCCACATCTGAATGAAAAGCTGCCACCATGCTGATAGATATGAAAGGTAAATGTTTCGCATTATATCAACCTAGATGTTCACTACTAAAAGACTATCTGGGCTTGTCTAAAATTACATGAATTTGCATGGTTTTAGAAACAGGTGAAAGCTAAAATCACAAAATTTGTGACCCTTAAGTTAGGAGAGGCAATCCCAAGATAAACATGTGATATAATTGTGCCCCATTCGCAAAAAAAAGGTAGATTGGTTCCCTGTGTTAAAAAAACAAAGACGAAGTGCCTTCTGCAGAATAAGTCAATTCAACAAAAAAATACTACTGGAGTAACTTGTTCCTTCAATGTCACATGTTGGAAATATTTGGGCATCTACTTGCACCGAGACGTCATTCACTCTGGTTGTAAAACAAACAATTCCAACTGGACCTTGTTATTTGAGAAAATGATTCTAGTAAAACAAACATTCTTTAGTAATTTAATCAGTCGATCAATGAAATTTTCCTGCATGTATTCCGCATTTTGTAATTCACCGTGACTAACTTCTATAGTTCAACAAATTCAACAAGGTAAATATACACTTTCATTTAAGAAGAGGGATACAAAGTACATAGTAAGTGTTAGTTAGGAAAGAGAATAAGAATGTGCCTGCACACTTCACAACATCCTTACGTTGATTTCACTCTTTGACTTACATGTTTCATCCATTCCCCCCTCCATCCTGAAATCCACCAACAATCACTTAGCTGCAGCCTCAAAGTCACAATGGATGGCAGTTTAAAATCCATAGCCAAGCATGCATAGTAATGATGTTGCAGCTCCTAGCATGCATAAATAGAAGTAAGCCTTTCACTCAATCTCACATGTAACTTGTTAATAAAAATGTAAAACAGCGAGGCATGAATTTTCTTGGACACATCAGATGATCTGACCAACGTGTAGCTCCTTCGGCATCGTGAGATTACCTGTCAACTGTCGTGACACATTACTTAGCTGCAACTCGGGAGCTTACAATATGTCCGCTTCTGCTTCACCTCAATGCACTCCCGCATCCCTTCAGTCAAACGGCTCGATAGCCCTGTCAAATTATGACTTAGCATCTAGAAAATTCTCTTAATATAGGATTTTAATTTCTTTGAACATTTTAGAAGAAAAATCCTAGACATATTCAGATTTGTAAATATTTTATCACAATATGCAGGTATAACAAAATTCACATAAAAATAAACTGATTGAGGATATCATTAATTGATGCTATGACATATCTCAGATCCAAATTATAATTCCTAAACAGAAGAATAGGTAGAACCAAACAATTGACTTATGGAAGAATTCTCGTTTCAATATAGAATTAACTTCTTTATCATTCTGAAATTCATGTTGCCAATATGAAGAAGAATAGGTACATCAAACCTGAAATTGGCATCATGTACTCACGTCGTGAGGTCTTCCTGGCGCCTGTGAGGCTTGGGTCCTGGACGGGCTACAACGGCCGGTGGCGCTTGCGTCCTCCACGGCGTACGGAGGAGAGTGACGGCGGGCGGGGCGTAGAAGGTGCGAAGGCACAGGGCGGTGCGGCGGACGCGGGCTGGAGTCGTGGATGGTGGGTCGCGACGACGCCGGCGGAGAGGCCATGGGTATGGTGAACTCTGTAGGCGGCGATGCGCCGTTTTTTTACGCCGGCGAAGAGGTCATGGATAACTGGGTATGCAAGTGCTAGACACTGACAAAATATGTGGGGAGTTGCTTTCCTTTTTAAAAAAAATCTGTGATTGTGTCAATCTCTCTATTATTGGCAGTACACAATATACTTCCTTAACTGTTGCAGATTGGTTGTTGCTTTTTTGGACGTTGATCTTTGAACGGATGGTGCAGATGCTTCTGATCTTTGACATCAAACATTTTTTATGACGTACGGACTCACATATAATAGTAAAGATTTTAATTTCTTTGAACATTTTAGAAGAAAAATCCTAGACATATTCAGATTTGTAAATATTTTATCACAATATGCAGGTATAACAAAATTCACATAAAAATAAACTGATTGAGGATATCATTAATTGATGCTATGACAGATCTCAGATCCAAATTATAATTCCTAAACAGAAGAATAGGTAGAACCAAACAATTGACTTATGGAAGAATTCTCGTTTCAATATAGAATTAACTTCTTTACCATTCTGAAATTCATGTTGCCAATATGAAGAAGAATAGGTACATCAAACCTGAAATTGGCATCATGTACTCACGTCGTGAGGTCATCCTGGCGCCTGTGAGGCTTGGGTCCTGGACGGACTACAACAGCCGGTGGCGCTTGCGTCCTCCACGCCGTACGGAGGAGAGTGACGGCGAGCGGGGCGTAGAAGGTGCGAAGGCACAGGGCGGTGCGGCGGACGCGGGCTGGAGTCGTGGATGGGGGGTCGCGACAACGCCGGCGGAGAGGTCATGGGTATGGTGAACTCTGTAGGCGGCGATGCGCCGTTTTTTTACGCCGGCGAAGAGGTCATGGATAACTGGGTATGCAAGTGCTAGACACTGACAAAATATGTGGGGAGTTGCTTCCCTTTTTTAAAAAAATCTGTGATTGTGTCAATCTCTCTATTATTGGCAGTACACAATATACTTCCTTAACTGTTGCAGATTGGATGTTGCTTTTTTGGACGTTGATCTTTGAACGGATGGTGCAGATGCTTCTGATATTTGACATCAAACATTTTTAATGACGTACGGACTCACATATAATAGTAAAGATATTAATTTCTTTAAACATTTTAGAAGAAAAATCCTAGACATATTCAGATTTGTAAATATTTTATCACAATATGCAGGTATAACAAAATTCACATAAAAATAAACTGATTGAGGATATCATTAATTGATGCTATGACAGATCTCAGATCCAAATTATAATTCCTAAACAGAAGAATAGGTAGAACCAAACAATTGACTTATGGAAGAATTTTGGTTTCAATATAGAATTAACTTCTTTACCATTCTGAAATTCATGTTGCCAATATGAAGAAGAATAGGTACATCAAACCTGAAATTGGCATCATGTACTCACGTCGTGAGGTCTTCCTGGCGCCTGTGAGGCTTGGGTCCTGGACGGGCTACAACGGCCGGTGGCGCTTGCATCCTCCACGGTGTACGGAGGAGAGTGACGGCGGGCGGGGCGTAGAAGGTGCGAAGGCACAGGGCGGTGCGGCGGACGCGGGCTGGAGTCGTGGATGGTGGGTCGCGACGACGCCGGCGGAGAGGTCATGGGTATGGTGAACTCTGTAGGCGGCGATGCGCAGTTTTTTTACGCCGGCGGAGAGGTCGTGGATAACTGGGTATGCAAGTGCTAGACACTGACAAAATATGTGGGGAGTTGCTTTCCTTTTTTAAAAAAATCTGTGATTGTGTCAATCTCTCTATTATTGGCAGTACACAATATACTTCCTTAAGTGTTGCAGATTGGATGTTGCTTTTTTGGACGTTGATCTTTGAACGGATGGTGCAGATGCTTCTGATCTTTGATATCAAACATTTTTAATGACGGACTCACATATAATAGTAAAGAT
Source organism: Lolium rigidum (assembly GCF_022539505.1). NCBI lineage: Eukaryota > Viridiplantae > Streptophyta > Magnoliopsida > Poales > Poaceae > Lolium > Lolium rigidum. The sequence continues at coordinate 85,580,245 of NC_061509.1, forward strand.
TTCAACTTTTCAGCTTACTAGTATAAATGCCCGTGCGTTGCCACGGGTCCTCAAATTTTATTTCTTAATGCGCATATATAATTCACAACTCACATGTATTTGTACTCACATGTATCTGTACTTGAGTGTAGATGTACTTGAGTGATATAGGTTTGCATATGAAGATATTAAATTAGGAGGTCATACCCTGGTGCTAAAATATTTTGTCTAAGTGCAGTAACTTAAGCTACTGAAGCATGTACTATATGAGACTGTTGTAGTAACCAATTACTGTATAATATGTACTTAGATGTACTTCGAATATAAAAATTGGCATAGACAATTTTATTAAATAAAAGGAGCAACCAACTATAATGAAGAGAGAACTGAGAAAATCCCTAGTTTCAATACTTGAATCTGCAAATGTCCTACAAAGACATTTGTCATAATGCCGATTGTGAGAGCCCAAAGACATTTGGTGGAAATTGATTTGCTGCTCAAAGCTTTAGTGCTTTGTATAAGGATTTTAGTGTGTCTGGTGATGGCGTTACTGCTCCTGCACTGATTGTAATAGGATGTTTGTATAATCCAAATGTCCTACAAAATCCGTGTGCCTCCATTTTCTCTTTGATGTGCTCTATCATGTGTTCTGTGTTTGCCTAGATTTGAATATATGAGATAATTGAGATTTTTTTTGCACATAACAGTTATATTTTTGGGCAGATTTGAAATATAAGAAAATATTGAACAACACTACAAGAAAAGTTGCCGACGAAGTTGAAGTCGCGCCGTGGTTGCTGGTGACCATGGCCGACGATTTTTGGTCTCTCCGTTGTGCATGTCAAAACGTTTTTTTCTCGTTTTTGAGGCCACCTAGCCCGACGAAAATGGCCAAAACGTGGCGTATGGTGTCCCGGGACGTGGTGCATCTCGAAATCTCGGGTTCGCCGGCCGAGTCAACGCAAATCCGCACCGCCGAGGGATGTAGGGCCCAGATGGCAGCCTCTCCGGCATTGTTTTTTTTCTCGATCGCGCCATCTCGTTCAAAGCTCTCCGATCGAGCCGTTTACGATGCGGGATCATGGGTCCCGCATGTCATCCTCTATGAACCAAAATTCTTTCTATTCTTGGATTTTTTTGACCCCCTGATTTACGGCTACTTCCTTTTTCTTTTGATCCCTTGCCGCCTTGGAAACGTTGAGACCGCTGTCTGCTAAATGGGACCCGCATGTCATCCTCTATGTGCAATCAACTTTCTTTTCTTGGAGTTTTTTTGGCACCTCATATTTGGTCACTTGCCTTTTTCTTTCGATCCCCTGCCGCCTCTCAAACGGTGATACCGCTGCTGCTAAATGGGACCCGCATGTCATCCTCTATGTCCTGTAAAACTTTCTTTTCTTGAATTATTTTTGGCACCTAATATTTGGTCACTTGCCTTTTTCTTTCGATCCCCTGCCGCCTCTCAAACGGTGATACCGATGCTGCTAAATGGGACCCGCATGTCATCCTCTATGTACTATAAAACTTTCTTTTCTTGAATTATTTTTGGCTCCTGATATTTGGTCACTTGCCTTTTTCTTTCGATCCCGTGCAGCCTCTCAAACGGTGATATCGCTACTGCTAAATGGGACCCGCATGTCATCCTCTATGTACTATAAAACTTTCTTTTCTTGAATTATTTTTGGCTCCTGATATTTGGTCACTTGCCTTTTTCTTTCGATCCCCTGCCGCCTCTCAAACGGTGATACCGCTGCTGCTAAATGGGACCCGCATGTCATCCTCTATGTACTATAAAACTTTCTTTTCTTGAATTATTTTTGGCTCCTCATATTTGTTCACTTGCCTTTTTCTTTCGATCCCATGCAGCCTCTCAAACGGTGATACCGCTGCTGCTAAATGGGACCCGCATGTCATCCTCTATGTACAATCAAGTTTCTTTTCTTGAATTATTTTTGGATCCTGATATTTGGTCACTTGCCTTTTTCTTTCGATCTCATGCCACGTTTGAAACGTTGAGAACCCTGCTGGCTCATGGGACCCGCATGTCATCCTCTATGTACTATAAAAGTTTATTTTCTTGGTTTTTTTTTCACAC
>NC_061509.1:85582418-85623727 GCF_022539505.1 Lolium rigidum
AAATAACTCTTTCTCTTATGTGCTACATACACTCTTTTGTTGGATGATGAACACATTGCGTAGGATTACACGAACCCTCAACGCCGGAGTTAACAAGCTCCACAATTCAATTTTCATATTTAAATAACCTTAGAGCATAATAGATCATTGCAAAATAAACCAAGAACTAACATAGTGCACACACTGTCCACATTACACTATGAAGGAGGAATAGATCACATCAATACTATCATAATGATAATTAACTCCACAATCTACAAGAGATCATAATCATAGCCTACGACAAGAACCACACGGTGCACACACTAGTCACCTTTACACCATGCAGGAGGAATAGACTACTTTAATAACATCACATGAGTAGCACATAAACTAGTAGCGATACAAAGCTCATCATATGGATCTCAGTCATGCAAAGCAGTTCACGAGATCATTGTATTGGAGTACAGAGAGAGAGATTAACCACATAGCTACGGTAGAGCCCTCAGCCCCAGGGGTGGATTACTCCCTCCTCATCATGGAGACAGCGATGACGGTGAAGATGGCGGTGGAGACGGCGGTGGAGATGGCTCCGGGGGCAATTCCCCGCCCCGGCAGGGTGCCGGAACAGAGAGTTCTGTCCCCCGAATTGGACTTTCGCGATGGCGGCGGCTCTGGATGGTTTTCTCTGTTTCCGTCTTGTTGGTCCATGTTTTTAGGTCAGGGACGATTATATAGGCCGAGAGTCGGAGTCGGAGGGGCCACGGGGTGACGCCACCATAGGGGGGCGCGCCCCCCCCTTGGGCCGCGCCGCCCTGTGGGGTGGGGCCCCCCTAGCACCCCTCTGACTTTTCTCCGGTGCTCCGGAAGCTTCCGGGAATTATAAGGCCTTCGGTCTTGATTTCGTCCGATTCCGAAAATATTTCTTTACTAGGATTTCTGAAACCCAAAACAACAGAAAACAGCAACTAGCCTTTCGGCATCTCGTCAATAGGTTAGTTCCGAAAAACGCATAAAAATGATATAAAGTGTGAACAAAACATGTTGGTATTGTCATAAAACAAGCATGGAACATCAGAAATTATGGATACGTTGGAGACGTATCAATACTCTTCTCACCACCCATGGCACTTCCTTGGATCTCTCGTGTCCCTACACATCTCAGCAAATGGCAAAGCCGAACGTGCAATTCGTACCATCAATGATACTATGCGAACACTCATGTTTCACGCCTATCTCCCTGCGAATTTCTGGGCGGAAGCACTAGCCATGCCACCTATGTCTTAAACCGGCGCCCATGAAAGGCTGTTGGCTCGCATATTCCTTACACATGCCTGTTTGGTCGCTCTCCACCATATGATATGTTACGCATTTTTGGCTGTCTTTGCTATCCCAATGTTGCTTCCACTGCCAAACACAAGCTTCGGCCCCGTTCTGTTCCCTGTGTGTTTCTTGGTTACCCTTTGATACGTCTCCGACGTATCGATAATTTCTTATGTTCCATGCCACATTATTGATGATATCTACATGTTTAATGCACACTTTATGTCATATTCGTGCATTTTCTGGAACTAACCTATTAACAAGATGCCGAAGAGCCGCTTCGTTGTTTTCTGCTGTTTTTGGTTTCGTAAATCCTAGTAACGAAATATTCTCGGAATTGGACGAAATCAACGCCCGTGGTCCTATTTTGCCACGAAGCTTCCGAAGACCGAAGGAGACTCGAAGTGGGGCCACGAGGTGGCCGGACACCGTGGCGGCGCGGCCTGTGCCCCGGCCGCGCCGGCCCGTCGTCCGGGCCCCTCGTGCCGCCTCTTTACCTGCCTTCCGCCTACAAATAGCCTCCGTCGCGAAACCCCCGGTACCGAGAGCCACGATACGGAAAACCTTACTGAGACGCCACCGCCGCCAATCCCATCTCGGGGGATTCTGGAGATCTCCTCCGGCACCCTGCCGGAGAGGGGATTCATCTCCCGGAGGACTCTTCACCGCCATGGTCGCCTCCGGATTGATGAGTGAGTAGTTCACCCCTGGACTATGGGTCCATAGAAGTAGCTAGATGGTTGTCTTCTCCTCATTGTGCTTCATTGTTGGATCTTGTGAGCTGCCTAACATGATCAAGATCATCTATCTGTAATACTATATGTTGTGTTTGTCGGAATCCGATGGATAGAGAATACTATGTTATGTTAATTATCAAGTTATTACCTATGTGTTGTTTAAGATCTTGCATGATCTCCGTTATTAGTAGAGGCTCTGGCCAAGTTTTCGCTATTAACTCCAAGAGGGAGTATTTATGCTTGATGGTGGGTTCATGTCTCCGTGAATCTGGGGGAGTGACAGAAACCCCTAAGGTTATGGATGTGCTGTTGCCACTAGGGATAAAACATTGATGCTATGTCCGAGGATGTAGTTATTGATTACATTACGCACCATACTTAATGCAATTGTCCGTTGTTTTGCAACTTAATACTGGAAGGGGTTCGGATGATAACCTGAAGGTGGACTTTTTAGGCATAGATGCATGCTGGATAGCGGTCTATGTACTTTGTCGTAATGCCCAATTAAATCTCACTATATTTATCATGACATGTATGTGCATTGTTATGCCCTCTCTACTTGTCAATTGCCCGACTGTAATTTGTTCACCCAACATGCTTTTATCTTATGAGAGAGACACCTCTAGTGAACTGTGGACCCCGGTCCTATTCTTTACATCGCATACAATCTACTGCAATACTTGTTTTACTATTTTCTGCAAACAATCATCTTCCACACAATACGGTTAATCGTTTGTTACAGCAAGCCGGTGAGATTGACAACCTCACTGTTTCGTTGGGTCAAAGTACTTTGGTTGTGTTGTGCAGGTTCCACGTTGGCGCCGGAATCCCTGGTGTTGCGCCGCACTACATCCCTCCGCCATCAACCTTCAACGTGCTTCTTGGCTCCTCCCGGTTCGATAAACCTTGGTTTCTTTCCGAGGGAAAACTTGCTACTGTCTGCATCACACCTTTCTCTTGGGGTTCCCAACGGACGTGTGTCAACTGCACGCATCAAGCTCTTTTTCTGGCGCCGTTGCCGGGGAGATCAAGACACGTTGCAAGGGGAGTCTCCACTTCCCATTCTCTTTACTTTGTTTTTGTCTTGCTTTATTTTATTTACTACTTTGTTTGCTGCATTATATCAAAACACAAAAAAATTAGTTGCTAGCTTTACTCTATTTACTGTCTTGCACTCTATATAAAAACGCAAAAAAAGATTAGTTACTTGCATTTACTTTATTTACTACTGCTAAAATGGCCACCCCTGAAAATACTAAGTTGTGTGACTTCACAACCACAAATAATAATGATTTCTTATGCACACCTATTGCTCCACCTGCTACTACAGCAGAATTCTTTGAAATTAAACCTCGCTTTACTCGAATCTTGTTATGCGAGAGCAATTTTCCGGTGTTAGTTCCGATGATGCTGCTTCCCATCTCAATAATTTTGTTGAATTGTGTGAAATGCAAAAGTATAAAGATGTAGATGGTGACATTATAAAATTAAAATTGTTTCCTTTCTCATTAAGAGGAAGAGCTAAAGATTGGTTGCTATCTCTGCCTAAGAATAGTATTGATTCACGGACTAAATGCAAGGATGCTTTTATTGGTAGATATTATCCCCCTGCTAAAATTATATCTTTGAGAAGTAGCATAATGAATTTTAAACAATTAGATAATGAACATGTTGCTCAAGCTTGGGAAAGAATGAAATCCTTGGTTAAAAAATTGCCCAACCCATGGACTGACTACTTGGATGATCATCCAAACCTTTTATGCAGGACTGAACTTTCTTCGTGGAACCTATTGGATTCAGCTGCTGGAGGTACCTTTATGTCCATCACTCTTGGTGAAGCAACAAAGCTCCTTGATAATATGATGATTAATTACTCTGAATGGCACACAGAAAGAGCTCCACAAGGTAAGAAGGTAAATTCTGTCGAAGAAACCTCTTCCTTGAGTGATAAGATTGATGCTATTATGTCTATGCTTGTGAATGATAGGACTAATGTTGATCCTAATAATGTTCCATTAGCTTCATTGGTTGCTCAAGAAAAACATGTTGATGTAAACTACATTAAAAATAATAATTTCAACAACAATGCTTATCGGAACAATTCTAGTAATAACTATAGGCCATATCCTTATAATAATGGTAACGGTTATGCTAATTCTTATGGGAATTCTTACAACAATAATAGGAACACACCTCCTGGACTTGAAGCTATGCTTAAAGAATTTATTAGTACACAAACTGCTTTTAACAAATCTGTTGAGGAAAAGCTCAATAAAATTGATATTCTTGCTTCTAGAGTTGATAAACTTGGCTCTGATGTTGATCTTTTAAAATCGAAAGTTATGCCTAATAGGGATATTGAAAATAAAATTGTTACTACAGCAAATGCCATCCAAGTTAGAATTAATGAGAATATAAGATTGATGGCTGAATTGCGTGCTAGGTGGGATAGAGAAGAAAATGAAAAACTAGCTAAAGAGAGTAATGTAGCTAAAGTTTGGAATATTACCACCACTAGTAATGCTAATGCTCCACATGTTGCTGCACCTCCTACTATTAATGGTAAAATAATTGGTGTTGGCAATGTCTCTACTCCTAGTGCAAAGCGTGCAAAACTGCTGGAAACTGCTAAAACTGCTGAAACTGCTTGTGATAAAACTGCTGAAATTTTTTCCAACATTGGGGATGATGATCCCATTGCTGTAGCTCATAATGATTTAGATTTTGATGATTGTCACATCTCTGAAGTTATTAAGTTCTTACAAAAACTTGCTAAGAGTCCTAATGCTAGTGCTATAAATTTGGCCTTTACAAAACATATTACAAATGCTCTCATAAAAGCTAGAGAAGAGAAACTAAAACTTGAAACCTCTATTCCTAGAAAGTTAGAAGATGGTTGGGAGCCCATCATTAAAATGAGGGTCAATGACTTTGATTGTAATGCTTTATGTGATCTTGGTGCAAGTATTTCTGTTATGCCTAAGAAAGTCTATGATATGCTTGACTTGCCACCATTGAAAAATTGTTATTTGGATGTTAATCTCGCTGATAATGCTAAAAAGAAACCTTTGGGGAGAGTTGATAATGTTCATATTATGGTTAACAATAACCTTGTCCCCGTTGATTTTGTTGTCTTGGATATTGAATGCAATGCCTCTTGCCCCATTATATTGGGAAGACCTTTTCTTTGAACCGTTGGTGCTACTATTGATATGAAGGAAGGTAATATTAAATATCAATTTCCTCTCAAGAAAGGTATGGAACACTTCCCTAGAAAGAGAATGAAGTTACCTTATGATTCTATTATTAGAACAAATTATGATGTTGATGCTTCGTCTCTTGATGTTACTTGATATACACTTTCTGCGCCTAGCTGAAAGGCGTTAAAGAAAAGCGCTTATGGGAGACAACCCATGTTTGTACTACAGTATTTTTGTTTTATATTTGAGTCTTTGAAGTTGTTTACTACTGTAGCAACCTCTCCTTATCTTAGTTTTGTGTTTTGTTGTGCCAAGTAAAGTCTTTGATAGTAAAGTGAATACTAGATTTGGATTACTGCGCAGAAACAGATTTCTTTGCTGTCACGAATCTGGGTCTAATTCTCTGTAGGTAACTCAGAAAATTATGCCAATTTACGTGAGTGATCCTCAGATATGTACGCAACTTTCATTCAATTTGGGAATTTTCATTTGAGCAAGTCTGGTGCCATTTTAAAATTCGTCTTTACGGACTGTTCTGTTTTGACAGATTCTGCCTTTTATTTCGCATTGCCTCTTTTGCTATGTTGGATGAATTTCTTTGATCCATTAATGTCCAGTAGCTTTATGCAATGTCCAGAAGTGTTAAGAATGATTATGTCACCTCTGAACATATAAATTTTTATTGTGCACTAACCCTCTAATGAGTTGTTTCGAGTTTGGTGTGGAGGAAGTTTTCAAGGATCAAGAGAGGAGTATGATGCAATATGATCAAGGAGAGTGAAAGCTCTAAGCTTGGGGATGCACCGGTGGTTCACCACTGCATATTTTAAGAAGACTCAAGCGTCTAAGCTTGGGGATGCCCAAGGCATCCCCTTCTTTATCGACAACATTATCAGGTTCCTCCCCTGAAACTATATTTTTATTCAGTCACATCTTATGTACTTTGCTTGGAGCGTCGGTTTGTTTTTGTTTTTGTTTTGTTTGAATAAAATGGATCCTAGAATTCACTGTATGGGAGAGAGACACGCTCCGCTGTTGCATATGGACAAATATGTCCTTAGGCTTTACTCATAGTATTCATGGCGAAGTTTCTTCTTCGTTAAATTGTTATATGGTTGGAATTGGAAAATGCTACATGTAGTAATTCTAAAATGTCTTGGATAATTTTATACTTGGCAATTGTTGTGCTCATGTTTAAGCTCTTGCATCATATACTTTGCACCTATTAATGAAGAAACACTTAGAGCTTGCTAATTTGGTTTGCATATTTGGTCTCTCTAAAGTCTAGATAATTTCTAGTATTGAGTTTTGAACAACAAGGAAGACGGTGTAGAGTCTTATAATGTTTACAATATGTCTTTTATGTGAGTTCTGCTGCACCGGTTCATCCTTGTGTTTGTTTCAAATAACCTTGCTAGCCTAAACCTTGTATCGAGAGGGAATAATTCTCATGCATCCAAAATCCTTGAGCCAACCACTATGCCATTTGTGTCCACCATACCTACCTACTACATGGTATTTCTCCGCCATTCCAAAGTAAATTGCTTGAGTGCTATCTTTAAAATTTCCATCATTCGCCTTTGCAATATATAGCTCATGGGACAAAATAGCCTTAAAAACTATTGTGGTATTGAATATGTACTTATGCACTTTATCTCTTATTAAGTTGCTTGTTGTGCGATAACCATGCTTCTGGGACGCCATCAACTATTCTTTGTTGAATATCATGTGAGTTGCTATGCATGTCCGTCTTGTCTGAAGTAAGAGAGATCTACCACCTTAATGGTTGGAGCATGCATATTGTTAGAGAAGAACATTGGGCCGCTAACTAAAGCCATGATCCATGGTGGAAGTTTCAGTTTTGGACATATATCCTCAATCTCATATGAGAATAATAGTTGTTGCCACATGCTTATGCATTAAAGAGGAGTCCATTATCCGTTGTCCATGTTGTCCCGGTATGGATGTCTAAGTTGAGAATAATCAAAAGCGAGAAATCCAAAATGCGAGCTTTCTCCTTAGACCTTTGTACAGAGCGGCATGGAGGTACCCCATTGTGACACTTGGTTAAAACATGTGTATTGCAATGATCCGGTAGTCCAAGCTAATTAGGACAAGGTGCGGGCACTGTTAGTATACTATGCATGAGGCTTGCAACTTGTAAGATATAATTTACATAACTCATATGCTTTATTACTACCGTTGACAAAATTGTTTCATGTTTTCAAAATAAAAGCTCTAGCACAAATATAGCAATCGATGCTTTCCTCTTTGAAGGACCTTTCTTTTACTTTTAATGTTGAGTCAGTTCACCTATTTCTCTCCACCTCAAGAAGCAAACACTTGTGTGAACTGTGCATTGATTCCTACATACTTGCATATTGCACTTGTTATATTACTCTATGTTGACAATTATCCATGAGATACACATGTTATAAGTTGAAAGCAACCGCTGAAACTTAATCTTCCTTTGTGTTGCTTAAATACCTTTACTTTGATTTATTGCTTTATGAGTTAACTCTTATGCAAGACTTATTGATGCTTGTCTTGAAGTACTATTCATGAAAAGTCTTTGCTTTATGATTCACTTGTTTACTCATGTCATTACCATTGTTTTGATCGCTGCATTCATTACATATGTTTACAAATAGTATGATCAAGGTTATGATAGCATGTCACTTCAGAAATTATCTTTGTTATCGTTTTACTCGCTCGGGACGAGCAGAACTAAGCTTGGGGATGCTGATACGTCTCCGACGTATCGATAATTTCTTATGTTCCATGCCACATTATTGATGATATCTACATGTTTTATGCACACTTTATGTCATATTCGTGCATTTTCTGGAACTAACCTATTAACAAGATGCCGAAGAGCCGCTTCTGTTTTCTCGCTATTTTTGGTTTCGAAATCCTAGTAACGAAATATTCTCGGAATTGGACGAAATCAACGCCCAGGGTCCTATTTTGCCACGAAGCTTCCAGAAGACCGAAGGAGAGTCGAAGTGGGGCCACGAGGTGGCCAGACACCTGGGCGGCGTGGCCCAGGCCCTGGCCGCGCCGGCCTGTCGTCTGGGCCCCTCGTGCCGCCTCTTACCTCGCCCTTCCGCCTACAAATAGCCTCCGTCGCGAAACCCCCGGTACCGAGAGCCACGATACGGAAAACCTTACCGAGACGCCGCCGCCGCCAATCCCATCTCGGGGGATTCCGGAGATCTCATCCGGCACCCCGCCGGAGAGGGGATTCATCTCCCGGAGGACTCTTCACCGCCATGGTCGCCTCCGGAGTGATGAGTGAGTAGTTCACCCCCGGACTATGGGTCCATAGCAGTAGCTACATGGTTGTCTTCTCCTCATTGTGCTTCATTGTTGGATCTTGTGAGCTGCCTAACATGATCAAGATCATCTATCCGTAATACTATATGTTGTGTTTGTCGGGATCCGATGGATAGAGAATACTATGTTATGTTAATTATCAAGTTATTACCTATGTGTTGTTTAAGATCTTGCATGCTCTCCGTTATTAGTAGAGGCTCTGGCCAAGTTTTCGCTATTAACTCCAAGAGGGAGTATTTATGCTCGATGGTGGGTTCATGTCTCCGTGAATGCGGGGAGTGACGAAACCCCTAAGGTTATGGATGTGCTGTTGCCACTAGGGATAAAACATTGATGCTATGTCCGAGGATGTAGTTATTGATTACATTACGCACCATACTTAATGCAATTGTCCGTTGTTTTGCAACTTAATACTGGAAGGGGTTCGGATGATAACCTGAAGGTGGACTTTTTAGGCATAGATGCATGCTGGATAGCGCTCTATGTACTTTGTCGTAATGCCCAATTAAATCTCACTATATTTATCATGACATGTATGTGCATTGTTATGCCCCCTCTATTTGTCAATTGCCCGACTGTAATTTGTTCACCCAACATGCTTTTATCTTATGAGAGAGACACCTCTAGTGAACTGTGGACCCCGGTCCTATTCTTTACATCGCATACAATCTACTGCAATACTTGTTTTACTATTTTCTGCAAACAATCATCTTCCACACAATACGGTTAATCCTTTGTTACAGCAAGCCGGTGAGATTGACAACCTCACCTGTTTCGTTGGGGCAAAGTACTTTGGTTGTGTTGTGCAGGTTCCACGTTGGCGCCGGAATCCCCGGTGTTGCGCCGCACTACATCCCTCCGCCATCAACCTTCAACGTGCTTCTTGGCTCCTCCTGGTTCGATAAACCTTGGTTTCTTTCTGAGGGAAAACTTGCTACTGTCTGCATCACACCTTCCTCTTGGGGTTCCCAACGGACGTGTGTCAACTGCACGCATCACCCTTCACAACACCGAGGTTACCGCTGTATCGGGACGCATAATAATTTCGAGATATGTTGTCTTCGATGAAGCTATTTTCCCCTTTCACAAGGCTGCCATGGTGACCGCCTCATCCATACCATTGCCTTGACTTCCTCGTCACCGACATACGGACGCCGCCTGCCGTGCCTCCACGATAGCCAGCCGCGCGGCCCCGAGAGCCTACCACGCCCCCCCGGCAGCCTGCCACGGCTCCGTTCTCTGCCGCGACAGGGCAGCCCTCTTCATCACCTGCCGCGCCTCCACAGCAGCCTGCCGTGGCCCAGTCTTCTGCCGCGGTAGGGCAGCCCCGCACGTGGCTTCTTCATCGGGCCGGCCTCGCGCGCCGTTGGCCCCGGACGACCTCTCCGCTCCTCCGCCAACCACAACACGGTCTGGTCGTCTTGTTCACCCTGTTGATCGGCTGGATCTCTCCGTGGTGGATGACATCATTGTTCCTATACCGTCCACTTTCCATCAGGCCATGCAGCATCCTCAGTGGCGCCAAGCTATGTCTGAAGAGCATCAAGCCCTGGTTGACAACGGCACCTGGTCCCTTGTACCACATCCACCTTGTGCTAACATCATCACAGGTAAGTGAATTTATCGACATAAGTTCCATGACTGTGCTCTTGCTCGTCACAAGGCACGATGGGTTGTTCGTGGTTTTTCTCAGCGTCCCGGCATTGACGATGATGAGACATTCAACCCGGTTGTCAAGCCAGCTACGATTCGACTAGTGATCCACATTGCTGTCTCTAGCTCTTGGTCCATACATCAGCTCGATGTCAAGAATGCTTTTCTGAATAGCTATCTTGATGAAGTTGTCTACTGTCAGCAGCCTCCTGGATTTGTGGATGCTTCTAGACCTGATCATGTTTGTCAGCTGCACAAGTCTCTATATGGATAGAAGCAAGCTCCACATGCCTGGTACCAACGGTTCCTTGCGTACATTGTCATTTTGGGATTTACTGCTTCTTTGACGGACACTTCCCTGTTTGTTCTTTCTTCAAGATCAGACACAGCTTATCGACAACATCATAGTCACTGCATCGTCTACTAACTTTCTGCAGCGTCTTCTCATCCGCCTTCACAGTGAATTTGTCATGACTGATCTCGGCGAACTTCACTTCTTCCTCGGCATTGCAGTGCGCCGCACGTCTGACAACATTTTTCTCTCCTAGCGAAAGTATGTTTTTGACCTCTTACATCGCGCCAGCATGACTGATTGTCATCCCACCGTGACGTTGATCGACACTCAGTCGAAGCTCTCTAACACTGATGGTGCTCTTCTTGATGATGCTACAGATTACATGAGTCTGGCTGGTGCACTTCAGTATCTCACGCTGACTCGTCCAGACATTTCCTATGTTGTTCAACAGATTTGCCTCCATATGCATGCTCCACGGAAGCCTCATCTTGCTCTTGTGAAGCGTGTTCTCCGGTATGTTCGCGGCACTCTGGATTTTGGATTGCATCTCCGTGCCTCCTCCTCGACTACGCTCACAGCTTATTTTGATGTTGACTGGGCTGGCTACCCTGATACTCGTCGCTCCACGTCGGGACACTGCGTCTACTATGGTGATAGTTTGATCTCCTGGTCATCTAAGCGCCAAACCACCGTGTCTCGATCCAATGCCGAAGCTGAGTATCGTGATATTGTTGGCTTCACCAATTACTACAGGAACTTCATCGACCCCTTCGCTCTGCTACACTTGTCTACTGCGACAATGCTTCTGCTATATACATGTCATCCAATCCAGTGTAGCAATGTAGAACCATGCATATTGAGATTGACATACACTTCGTCCGCGAGAAGGTTTCCATTGGTGAAGCTCGAGTTCTCCATGTTCCTTCTGCTCTTCAGTTTGCGGATGTCATGACAAAAGGACTACCGACTTAGCTCTTTTTTGATTTTCGGTCCAGTCTCTACGTCCGAGAACCTCCCGCTATGACTGCAGGGGGATGTTAGCATATGTATTAGGTGTATATACGTATTGTACCCTCTCATGTATTGTACTATGACTCTTGGCCTTGTGCCCATATATATAAACCGGAACCCCCTCGTTATCACGTGTGAGAGGCTTCCCCCAAACCCTAGCTCTAGTTCTACAGAAACAATATTAAACCAATATAACTCAATTGTCTTGATGAAATATATTAATAAATAAGTGAAACATATGTGAAGTGCAGACCCACTACGTAGTACTAACTACCAAACCCTAACCCATCTTTAGGGCATCCATTTTTGGGGCTTCATCATTTTTCTGGACTCATTTTCCTTGGAAGTCTCAGACCCACTAGATTTGAATATTTGCTCTACCATGAAAGCACACCATAGAATTTTCATTGACATTCAAAAATTGGTTTCAAGCTTCCCGAACTAATTTGGTCTAAATCTAATAAGCTATAACTTAGTCTAGTCACTTTTCTATGCTATTTCGCCATGTGCTATTTTCGTTCATCCCGACCGATCTATCTCGGAAAACTAGTGAAACCGATAAGAAACTTGAGTGGAACAATATTAAAACCAGTATAACTTTGAAACCTCAATGTTACTCTAAGGAAACATGAAACCTTTGGGAAACCTCGATGCGATATATTGAAAACTTGAGTGAAGCATTAATAAACATGAAAGAAAACTCTAATTTATTTTTCATTTTCATTTCACGTACTGAACTCAAGTTTTCAGTTGGTCAAAATAGTTCTAGAATATTTAATTTTTCATTTTACGAAAATATGATGAATCTTCTATGAACCCACTTACTAATTTTTAAATAAAAAATTGTACAATTCCAAAGATAAAGTTATAAAAAGTCTCTAGTACCAATTTGTATCACAAGTTTTTGAAATATATTGAAAATGGAGTGAAACTAATAAGAAACTTGAGCGAAACAATAGTTAAACTAACTTTGAAACCTGAGTGAAACTCCAAGGAAATATGAATCCTTTGGGGAACATCGATGAGACATATCAGAAAATTGAGGGATAGATAACTCTAATTTCGTAACCACACAACTTTAACCGGTTCTCACGAAACAAAACTACCACACAACTCTTGGGGCATCCCTTCGATTGGAAAATTATGGTATTTCTAGTATACTTCCTCGAGAAACATTGAATTACTAGTTTTAAATATGAGCTCTCTCATACACTCACTCGCTGATTTTATCCTAGCACCTCCGATAGAAACAAATTTTGAATGTTGATGATTTAGAAAATGTTTTCTCCTTTGATCAAATGATTAGTATTTTCACAAGAGCTTCAGTAATGGTTTACTCACGTTTCAATATGTCTCAACAAGGTTTCCGATGGGTTCCATTTAAACCTAGACCTTGCTTGAAGTTTCAAAGAATTAATAATCGCTCGTCTCGCATATGTTTCACCAAATTTTTTATTTGTTTCACTTAAAAACACATTTTAAATCAGAAAGGATAATAAGAGTACCCACATCTCGTCTTGCACTCGAACCTGGGTTAAAAACCAAGATGGATAATGCAAAAAAAAATCATACACATTTAGAAGTTTGTGTGCCCCCCTACAGGACATTCATTTTTATCATAGGTTAATACATAATTCATACAAGTAACATCCTCCAATATTTTTTATAAATTATTTCTTCCAAGGTATGTTCAACAATATTTTCCAGAGAAAATTTCATCTAGGAATAAATCGGTTTCATACCCAGATCCATACTTTGTGAAAAGCAAACAGAGATCAAGCAGTTACATAGCAGTTTCATACCTAGATTATACACATATCTAGCGAGATTACGCGTGAAGGTCTTTTGTATGATTTTTCTCGGAGTTCTTTGTATACAAATTCATATAAGAATTTTGGATATAGATTCATACAAGAACCAAGGATTCATACAAGAATTCCTACAAGATTTACAGCAAAATATTTTTTTAAACATGTATTATTTCATTTAAGATTTACAGCAGATCCATACAAGATCCATCAGTAATATTTCGTAAGCATTTAAAGATCCATACCCAATTCAGATAGGACCGAAATATTTGTCAATGATTCACAACTGGAATATTCAAAATCGTAATTTGTACATAGAAAAATCATCATGGATTAATAGAAGGATTGGTAAATAAAGAGATCTTTTCATAGTTTCATGAAAACAACTATGAATGAATCAAAACAAGTCGTATGAATTTGACAGAATAATCACAATGGAAGAAATTTGATAGAATAGTTACACAGGAGAATTGAGAAACCTGACGGAGCCCTCCCGACTCCCCAGCCCTTCCGTAACTCCCCAGCCCTAAACGCCGCCGCCGCCGCCGCCTCTAGCGCCGCCGGGGCAAAGACCCTCGGGGCGTGGCGGCGGCGGGGGCCCTTCCTCGTCGACGCCTGGTGGACGGCGGCCGGATCCCCTTCCTTGACGCATGGCGGGCACGCGGATGGGTTGGGCGGCGGCGGCCTGCGCTGCGCCCCCTTCCCCCGTCGGCTCTCCCTCGGCCGGCGCAGTTGGGATGGGCGGCGGCGGCCAGCGCTGCGGCCTCCCTCCTCCCGTCGGCTCTCCGCAGCACTCCGGCAGGGGCTGGTGGTGGGTGGCGGCCAGGCTCATGGCCTGCGCCAATTCCCCCCCGCCTCTCGCCGGTGAGTGGAGGCGATCTCGGGCTTCACCCACGACACGAGGTCGCCTGGGGCAGTAGCCTTGGGTAAGACGGTGGAGGTGGCCCTCTTCTTCGTCGGAGAGGGTTGGCCTGCGGTTGGTGGTGGTGGATCTATCGATATATCACCGCGTTCCGGCGGCGAGATGGAGATGCTTGGAAGCCGGCGACGGAGTCGCCGGTGGAGGGTTGGAGTGGCCAGCCCGGGATGGTCGCCGACGTGGGGGTCCGACCTGAATAAAGGCGGTGGTCCTAGGGTCTCTCTTGCGTGAAGAGGAAGACCTACCGGAGGCTCTGGACTCGTGATCTAGCCGGAGTGTTGAGTTCCGGAAGGCTCCGCCGGCGAATGTAACAGTGCTTTTTGCCTGGAGTTTGCTGGATCGGTGGTATTCGGTCGTGCGCACCCATGCTTTTATTCCGACCGATTGGTTCTGGAGGGAGCGGCGCGAAGCTCTTTTTTCTGTGTTGACATCAAGTGACTATGGATCCATGATGAAAGTCGGAAGAAGAGAAGTTCATGAAGGCCGGAGGGGAGGACTAGCTAAGGGAGGTTCAAGTCTCCGCGTTGTTGAGGGACTTGCTTGGTGTTCCGGGCTTCACAGCAGCGGTATGAAAGTGGGGGCGACAACACAGGTGAAGTTCAGAGTCCTACCTTTCAGGGTGAAAACCCAAGGTCTGGCCTTAACTGGTTGTGCCTGGCAACGACCTTGTTGGAGGCATTGTTTTGAGAGCGGGGACTATCTTCAGGGTGAAAACCTAAGATCGTTGATCGGGCGACGATGGTGTTCGCGCACTGTTTCCTTCTTGGAGGCGTCGTTTTTGGAGATTATGTATTTCAGGTGTTGTCTTGCCGGTGGATGTATTGCTGTTGTTAGGCCCGAGATACTGTAGCGGGACTTTTGTTTCTTAGTTTTCTTTTCTTCGTTTTGGCTGTGTGCATCCGTAGTGCCATTAGGGTGGTGCGTTGTTGCAGAGGCTGGGTGTAATTGGTATCGTTTTGATATTAATATATTCCCTTTATCGAAAAAAAGGAGAATTGAGAAAATATCCATACACAAGATTCTCCACTCGGATCTTGAAAGAAACATGAGTGGCAGTGTTTCCGGATTCACTCCTTTTCTTCCTATGGTACATTGTCATTCTTAAATAAAAGCTCTTTGCTATAAAAAAAAAAGCTCTTTCAGTTAAGCCACGAGTACCAATACATGATATTCACAACCAAGGAGTGTTTACATACAACTAGATGACCCGGTGCGCCCCGGCGCACAGGCAAAAGAAGGACACTAATGTCCAAGAATAAATGGCAAAAGTAAAAGCAAATGTTCAAAAACAGATGGCAAGTACAAATGTTCAATAATTGGTCTTGAACATTATAAACTGATTGAGGTACTTTATCTACGTGGATGGGAAATGTCTTTCTTTAATATTATTCTACATTTTTTGGAGGTGAAATGGATATACTGTTCAATTCATTTGTTGTAATAATACTGATTTAATTAGACATTAGTTTTGACAACTGTAACCATGCATGTATTGTAAAAGTAAGGATATAGAACTCGGAGATATATTCTCCCTGACTTTTCCCTAACTCTGAGTCAATCGACGCGGCCCTCGCCCGCCGGTGAGCTAAAGTAACCGGTATGAATCATACATGCTGTTGAAAACCAAAACAAAATAAAATACAGTCATGTTAGCTGATACATTGTACATAGGTCAAGTGTGATAGCATGGATTTCCACATAGGTAAACATGAGTAGACCGTAGCACAATATTACATAACATGGGTGACAGTGAACCAAGGTGCTATGTACAAAAATATATTAAAGTCTTAATGATTCGGTCTTACAACTAACATTACTCTATTGATCGGTCAAATGAAACATGCTTAACACCCACGGTTAGTGTCATCTGCAGCAAAAGTGACCTGATCTTGTTAACATGGAGGTAGATATGATGCATCTTGTTTCAACACTGAGCAAAAGAAACGCGGGAGTTCGCCTACCTAGTTTGCAAAATAACCTAACTCAGTCTAGAGCCATAAATTTATAACAAATTCATGTACATTATAACAAATTTGTACCAGGAAAGTAGACATGATGCATCTTATTCCGATGCAGAGCAAAAGAAAGATGGAACATCCACTACTCTAAAATCTTATTTATTATTACAGTTAGCCAACATGGAAAATGGAACAACTAATTCAGAAAAGATATAACTTATAATCATTAAAGAGGCAAATACTCCCCGCAAAAAGAAAGAGGCAAATACTGAATACATGGTGATCTTGTAGGATTCTATTTCCCTGCTGAAAATCTTTATGGAGTACAAAAAGTATAGTGTGGCATACTGCCATCAAAGTCCACCCCCTGGTAATGTCACCATTTAAATGTCGAGTCAGTTGTAAAAATTTATTAAACAACAAGCTTAAACCCTTGAGCAACAACAAAAGGTATGTCTGACTAAAAGCATAAGGAGCATAGTGCAGTTTTTTTCTAAAAGAGAATGTAATAAAATATACTAATGTCTCTATCTGCCATCCTACCGCAAAATGGTACAAAAAGTTAGAGACACTAAATATGAAGCAACTCATACCTAATATTCTATTGGCTTTCTCTTGTAAAGTAGACCATGATACTAATATTTTACCCACCTACATATTAAGCAACTACCTAGTTGCTTTAGATCCACTCCGCAAACTGCTCCTTCCGGAGTAACGGTCAAGCTGGATGAAAGGAGCACACAAAAATGCAAGAAAAGCACTGCAAGCAAGGACAAGGAATCAAATATACAGTTTGACCACAATTCATGATAACGTGAAAGCACCGCAACTGAAGATAAAACAAGCTGCTGATATTTTGTAGAATACAGAACCCAACTACTGCCAACATCTTGTGACCCACTAAAATCATCACCATATATATGCAGAGCCAGAGAGCTCTGCTGTTTAGTAATATATTACAATCATTTCATCAAACGTCCGAGAGCAACACACCTTGCATAATCTGTAATTGTGCTTCTTCTCTTCTATTTGCATCAGGTAGGGTGAGATGTGCGGCAGTAGAGGGAGATCAAATACATATGCCTAGATAACAACGAACTCGCTGGGCATTACTGGAGACCACCAAGAACACCAAAGAAAATAAGCTAGTGTCATCTAGCACCACCCAGCTCGCATGAGCTTGCTCCAACTTGCGGCCACCACATCACCAAAAGGCGACACTGCAATGATCCTGGCGTTCACGTCTATCTGCAGTGGATTAAACAACATGAGATACTAAAATGAAGAAAATTTAGTGGATGGAGTAGAGTAACAGCTGAAGTGGCGAACCACTGCTGGCCTTGCTCGGGTCCTAGAGGTCACGGAGGCTCAACATCATCTGTGCGCACAGCCCGGATACGTTTGATGTGTGGACCGTCGCTGCCCCATGGCCGTATCACGCAACCCCTCGCGAACAGTGGGAGTCCCCATGACTTTTTTCCTGTTGATGCGCCATCTCATCAAGCTCGTCGATGCACCGTCGCAGTCGCCACCGCCGGTCTGGAGGATCTGTTATGACAGCAAAACCAACATGTATATTAACACTACAAAATTACTGAAGGGAGAGCCGCTATATTTTAGAGAATAAAAGTGCAATACAACAATTGATACAAAGGTTTGGTAAAGCATACCCCAAAAGCCATCTTCTTAAGTGCCTCTATCTTGGCGTAATTGCCAATTTCATTGCTGATCCCTTGACAAAATGATAAGTAAAAATGGCCAAGTTCCCTCATTCAAAAGGCTTTAGAGAACAAACTTCTTTGCAATGTGTCACCAGCCCGTGTCTCATTCCCAAAGAGCATGATCATTTTGACATAGCCCACCATGGAACGGAGCTCTCAGCGATAGTGGTTTGTATTGCATCGTGTCATACGTTATTCAAGGGACAGCAGCCTCTGCACTTTAATCTCGGGTGGAGTACAAACTGAGCACATAGCACACAAAATTCTACCATTTGTCCCCTTCGTATATCTCTGAAAGAAGGGTGTAAGCCATCTACAAAGAGAAAGTATTGTTAGCAAATGAAATAGAAGGAAATAAAAAGGTAAGGCACAGCGTACAAAGAAAAAATGCACACAATGAGAGCTACTAATGTCAGAAAATTGTACCTAGTAGCACATACAAAAGTAGTGAGTAAATCAAGAATATATCATCCATTACATATCTGTCCATGGTAGAAATGAAGAGATATACCATGGTAGTCTGATCAACAACACATGCATCTGCAAGGACATAAAATCGAATAAGCTTTGTCTCCTTCTATCGAGTAAATTTAGAGGACATGAGAAGTAACTGGAATGCAAGAGAAAAGATGAATTCAAATACACTTCTTAAATACTAAGGAAACAAGACAGTGCATATTTTAATATACTCCTTAGAAGTGTGGAGTCAGCTACACCATATGCTTATCACACACTTAGGTGTCAGTACCAAACGATATGCCAACAAATTAATCGTACAAAATAGGAGAAACCTGACTTTAGGGCTAGTATAATAAATATAGGCAAAGTACTAATATATTGTATCTAATGTGGTAAAGAAATTCTTCAAATCAGAAAGAAAATATCGAGTACTATAAAAGTGAGGTAATTTCTTTAATGGAGAGCGCAGAGTGGCTAAATAATTGTTTTATCATCTATTTATTTATGTTTGACAATGTATTTACCAGATGGAATCTCTCCAAGATATGTTTTACCAGTATTGCCCAAACAAAATCCACCAGACCTACAACAAGAGAGCTTCTTCTGAATTCTTGAACAAAATAATATTAAACTAATGCATCAACATCACTATTGGGGGAAAATCATGGTAAATTTCCGATTTCCCAATTGGATCTTTGAGTTTGAACAACCGTCCTGTGTAATCTTCATTGAATTCATATGGCAAAACTTAGGACATCAGATTCGAGTCAAAAGAAAGATTAAGTCCCCATCAGTAAATCCGTGAGTGCATGAGTACTGTATTTCCAAGACCCATGTCTCCATAGGGTAGTATTGTATATATAAACTAATTGTGTTAAGTAGAATGACTTTCTTCTATCTCCCAAAAGGTTAAAAACCCACAACCACCAAGTAGCAAGTAGCAATGTAATCTTCTAGCTTATAAGGAAATCATCCTGTCCATCATGCAGTATTGAACCAAGTATTCTCTAGAACCTTATAGATCAAACAAATATAGCAGGAGACAATGAAGTACCTTCAGCTGCGCTACATCCTTCATCTTGTCCATCATGTAGTATCGAACCAAGTATTCTCTAGCATCCTTCAGAAATTAACCCATTGCAAAATTGCATCAACAAGTTGCTTGCCATTTTAAGAGCCAATTGTTTCATCCTAAACAACCTGTCAATAGCTTACATTAATTGGCCTTTTTATATGTACTACTACAACAACATCATCAATATTCTTAAAATTCTGTATATATGCCTTTTAGATGACCAATATTTCAGTCAAGCAAGAAGGAACAAACATAGCAACACACAGGAGAAGGGTCGAAGGAAGCTCACATTGGCATCAGGCAAGCTTGTAGTAGATCAATGTGGGCGTCTCTCCCCAAGCTGTGGCAGGCGTCTCTCCCCAAGATGTGCCTGTGGAAATTGAGTCGCTCCATATTATCTGGTTGCATTAAGTCCGAGGGACATTTGACGTTACTTTTTCTCCCAATCATCATCAGCTATATCAATGTAACACTTCTGAAGCTCATGAAGGTTACTTTTTCTCCCCCAAATTCGGCATAAGCTACAGGGAAATTGTGTCAGTACCTCACCATCAAAGATAGTATTAGTAACGACAGGTAATGGTATTTACAATTATATTTCAAGGTTTTTAAGGCAGTAATACAGCCTAAGAAGTTCTACCCCCAGTCTGACGCCTAAGAGGGAGCCTAAGCACCCTAGCTTTGCAAAGGAAAGATACATGCCGTGGAGCAATTAGATGCAACTCTCCATGTTTTGCATTCTACTCATATTCAGTATATATTATTGTCTTTGCTTACTTGTTCAACAACAATACTTACATCTCAATGATGCTACAAAGTAACAAAATAAATCAAAAAGGTACATATATTCATGGACACTTCAGAGCTTCTATGTTTAGTATTCAGAGCTTCTAATAGAAATCACAATTTACACCATTAAACTGAATTTATATGAACAAAACACATGTTTACTGAAAGGTCTTGTACACGCAGAATTAGATCTATTAATTAAATGATTTACGATATCCAAAACTAAAAGAATAATGGATTGAGCAGTCCTTGTAGAAAACAAAACATAATTAACTGTTGATAATCAGTAGGACCATACAGAGACATGTAAGAAAATAATTATTGCTTATCCAATGCTAATTGACCAACCAACACCTATGGTAAAACAAAGACAAAGTGGGAACCTCGTGGTTTACCCAGATATGCCTCAGATGAGAAACACCAAAATCATCAAGAATGCATGACAAATCAGTCTATATGTTTGAAGGATGAACGCAGGACAAATCAGTCTTGTACTCGAGAAACTTTTCTTCCAGTTGCAGGAGTCTCCTATATACCAAGTCTTTGATGTATGAACCGATGCAGGACTATTTTGCCCCATCACTACCTACGTCCCTTCATCATCTATGCACGGCTCAATTAGTAGAAAAATCCGCCAAGTTACCTCTCTTGACACCCCCTGTATCCACAGCCTTTTGAGCAGCGCCATGGGTCGAAGGCCTTGGTCTCGACCGATTGTTTCGATGAGCCTTGCCGCAACAAGGGCAGGGTCGTTGCCTTCTATTCTGTGGCATGGGGATTATTAAATGATACAATCAGCATTTACAACTATGACTGCACATTGATACACTACACTTGATAAACCAACACTTCGATATTACTTTACAAGTTAGATATGACAGAAAACCAAGCCAATAGAACTCAGACCAATTCTTATATTCAGACTGTCGCCTGTAAGGCATCGGCTGCAGTTTTGTATATCAACATCAAAAGTAGAAACTGGTAAAATAGGCAACTACAAATATGGATTAGCAACGAGCAGCTTGACGTGACCATTCCAATGTCAAAAAAAACTACAACCAATTAAAGCTCAATCCTCTCAGCTACAGCTATTGATGTGTTTTCTTTGGAAACAACCACTTTACTCTGCCTACAAACCCCTGCTCTTTACCTTACCAAAAATACAAATCTGCAGGGGAGATGTACCTTGCTGCCTTAGTGGTGCTTGATGGGAGGGAGGCGTGGTGGTGCTTGATAGTTCCCACGAGGAAGCAACTATGTTGATGTGGTAACCAACCCACGGCACCAACAATCAAACCTAAAAACAGACACAAATTAAAGCAGACTGGGGATCAAGAAATCAAAGGGGGAAGTAGGAACTCACCAATGGCTTGGAGCGTTTTTCTGGTGTGCTTTCCGTGGCCTCAATCCCGCCGCACGGCATCCTCCTCCTCTCGCTGTGGTTGGGACACCCGGCCTCCTTCGAATATCTCCTGGACGAGGTCCTGAAATATTTTGGGGCGACCTCCTGGTCAAGGTGGACGTCTCCTTCAACCGGTCGCTCTAGATCCTGCTTGTACATGGCTTCCTGCAGCGACGCCGGCCGTCGGCGGCTTCAGCAGCGGATTCCGGCGAGCAGCGGCGCCCAGGGCGAAGACCACTGAACATCACCACCGTTTCCATCCACCGATGCAGCGCATCGAGGATGAAGGCCCACAGTGACTCGCGTCACCGCTTCCGCTGCATCCTGCTGGCCGGAGACAACTCACCGGCGTCCAGCTGACCGCATCGTCTTGATATAATGATATGTGCTGCGTCGTTCCTACCGGTCGATCTGGTGAGAGATGCTCCACATGGAGCTGGGGATGGCGTAGGGGAGGAGGTGCAGGGCTGGGGAAAGATGGGATGGCTCCGGAGGAGCCGGGGACGGCGAGGTGAGGTGAGGAGGCGGCGGATTCGGGAGGAGGAGAGAAGGCATGGATTGGGGAGGAGATGAGGCACGGGACTGGGGGAGGAGAGGACGCTCTCGTTGGCTAGGTTTTCACCGTGTTTCACTCTCTTAGCGACGCAAGCATGGACGCTCGATGTCTCAGACAAGCTGCCCCGAGCACGCATGGACCCATATGTCATGCACTCAAAACAAGCAGCTGCAGGTGACTAAGAAATAATCGGATCGGACGGCTGAAAGTAAAAGTGGGGTTGAAGTTTTACTGTCGCAGGGTAAACGAGCGATGCAGATTCATTTGCCCCTTTCAGAGCCTCCTGGAGACGAGTAGCGTAGCATCATTTATAGGAGTAATGCTTTAGAGAATAAAAACAACAAATAGAAAAATGTTGATGGAGCAAACCATCTAGAACAAGGAGAATAATATGATAGTAATGAAGCACGTCTATTTTGAAGCATCAGTTTCATGCTAGCTTACATAATTCATACAAGCCCAAACATAGAATTTGGAAATGCAAAATAGGAGACTTCCTGCTTGGTCTGTAGCAAAATTTTACTTCAAAAAAAGAGTACCAAATTGCTTGGATTGCATCTACATATTTCACCATGAAAAATTGCAAATTTTGATTTGTATCGGAACCTAAGTGAGATGAGGACGTGAGGCACTTCTTTTCATTCGGTGGTGAGTGCTACCGTCGCTGCCGAGAAAGGCCGCTTGGGGCGAGCTGCACCAAACGCCCTTGCTGCCTACCTCCTGGTGATTATACCCCGTTGCTGATGGGCGCCGCTGGTTAACTATCGTTGCCGCTTCTCTCGGCCTCTTGGTGGTCCTCCAGATAAATCAGGATGGCGGCTCATGTCGGCAGTGAGGCGGCGCCCCAGATCCGCTCTGGTCGTCGTTCCGCTGCTCAACGCGGCCACGGAGGGCTGAGCGACGCCTCCCTGGTATGTGCTCGACGCCGTTTTCGATCTGTTTCACAAAAACATATCAGTTTCATACTTTTTCCAATCTGTAAAGAAGAAATAGCATATTTCACATAACACATGAAAGAAAAAAATATCTAGAAAATATGTTACTTCACCTATTTTCTGCCAAGAATCATACATAACTCATATGCTTTTTTAGATTATCAAATCCGCTATTTTCCTTTCTAGATTGAATGCAAAACCATACAAGATCCATAGAAAATTTCAAGATCGGTTCATAAAAGTTGCACATATTTCCTATCTAGATTTTCAGTATACAAGAATTTCTGTTGACAATCATGTATTTTGTGATTTCAAATCTGAGGGATGGAGAAGGAACCGACCGGGTCCCAAGGAAAATACATGAACCATATATGGAAGTTCTGCATCAAATGGAAGCAACAAAGCAGATCTAAAGAAACCGTGAAAGAGGAAACAATCCATGTATTTGGATCGTTGGCCATGACCCAGCTATGGAAAGGCAACTTGCACAGCAACTTGCCTCGTTTTCCTCTCTCAGCCACTCACGCAGGGGAGGGCCGGCTATCCGGGGGCGGCTGAGGAGTACCGGAGCTTCTCCTCTCCAGCACGTTGTGGCGACCGAGAACGACCGAAGCATCCTCGAAGTGCCATGCCTCAAGTGTCCGTCGACCTTAGACTGCGGTGTAGAGGGGGACCGCCCGCCTTCAGCAGCTTGTTGTGGTCGAGGAGGACGGGATCTCGTCGGCCTCCAGCTCCGCACCTCACGCCTCGCTGCCACCACGTGCCTCGGCTTGTCAATGGAGAAGATGGAGGCGGTGGGATGGGATGAGAAATGCTGGGAGTAGCGGGTTAGGTTTTCCTATTCCAGAGCTGGACTGGGGCTTAATTCAACGTTTATGTGGGTTCTATATGCAAAAGGTTCGAACCTTTGACCGGTGGACTTTTACACGAATCTCCAACAAATATGCGGTACAGATAGTGCCGAGTACCAAAGGAGGCCAGGAAAATCCGGCAATTTTCACGGAAATAACCCTTTGGACAAAAGAATACACAAAATGACCTTCTGGTGAAACTATTTCACTCCACTAATCCTTTTATGTGGCGCCTATGCGAGCGACGTCACACTTCACTGTGTGGCGTCCATGCAAACGTTGCCACACATCTTACATGCGTGGCCTGCAGCTGCCAGCGTGGAAGGCATGTGTGGCACCTATGACAAAAACGCCACACAACCCTTTATATATAGTGTTTGTCTAAAGTTGACATAACACTATGGTAGCTCAGTTGGGTGAAGCATTTGCTGCTAAATACAAGGTCTTGGTTCAAATCCTCACACTTGCTAATTTTATTTTTATTTTAAATAATTGTGCTACATGTTGTAGTATGATTCAAAACATGAAACCCATCCTTGTGTTGCTTTTTTACACTTTTTATCATATTTTTTCCATCGAACTAAAAATGTCTATGTACTCAAAATTGTTCTGAATATGAATCCAATGTAATGCTTCGATCATATAATCCAGCATGTCTATGTACCGAAATCATGGAAAAAAATAGCGCGCTATTTCAACGCTAATAGCACGCTATAGCATATCTAGAGAGCCGACGCTACTCTATTTCGGCGCTATAGCGCGCTATTCGCGTTAATAGCACGCTATAACATGCTAATAGAGTATTTTTAGACCCACCCTATTTTGTTATAGCGCGGTATATTTTCCTTGACCGAAATCCGCAGGTATCGATTCTGAGACGCCCGACACAACGTGCACGACGAATCACACACGTGATGCCAGAGGAATTACCATGAGCGGTTACATTACAATATGTTTACAATAGAGCCTACAAAAAACATATATTACAACGACTCCAACGAGTCAAGATACAAATATACAATACAAAGATCCAAATCATATAGAAGATCAAATACGTCCGAGTACGGACAAGATACAAATTAGACTAAGAGTCCTGAAGATAAACGACGACGTCCATAACCCTGCCTAGGCCATGCCGGAAGGGTAACCTTGCTAACGTCATCTTCATCGAACATGTCTTCATACCTGCTCGATTATGTCCCAAAGCATCAATAAGTACAGATTCGTACTTAACAAGACTTCAAGACACATAAGCATTCGTCAACCAGTCGTTCTTTGTACTTGAGGCACGCATGAGACTTAGAGGACATCATATGCAATATAGTGGGGTTAAATGGCAGCGCGCAAGTACTAAAAACCTATAGAGACACTCACAACTTACATGTGCTAGAAATAGATGAGAGAGCGCACTAACAATTCTATACTCTGCAAACATAACCTAGCTGATGTGTCCCCCCCCCCTCGCAAAGGAAGTACTTGCAAAGGCACTCACACGGTTGACAAGTTTTATTAAGTATCAGTTGTAGTAATGCTAAATTACTACGCAAGTTATTAACAAATTATTAACAACAATATAAAGGTGTAAGTTGTTCTCTGATCGAGTTAAACAACTCCAAGTCGTCCATAACCGCGGATACGGTTTGAGCCAGTATGTGCTTAGTACATGTATCAGATAACAACATGTAGCAGAAATAAGCACAAGATAAGATATGATACATGTACTAAGCACATACTGGCTCGCTGCAGATCCTTCTCTTGCGTGCACTAGTCCCTAATGTAACCATACGCATGCTCGAACCCGCTTAATTAAGACGGAGTCTCACAACAAGACTGTTTCAAGTTCAACAAGAAAGTCTAAGGGGGCACCCGACTAAGTTACCCGTATCGAAGTTCGGCCGCACTCCGAAGCGAACTCAGGGTTGCGTAGGCATCTAGGCGGGCACTAACGGCTAGGCACTAGATAAGTCGTCTAGCAAAGATGCAGTACAATACAAAATATAAATACCCAATGGCAACATGAAGTAAACACCCGACGGCAACAATATATAAACATGCATGCACCAAATAAAACTAAGGTTGTGGTCCCCTTTTCAACGGACTTGAGAAAAAGTAATGGGTGAGGGGGATTGCAGTGAATCCCCACGCACGGGTAGAGCGCTTAACCTCGGAACAGATAACAAGAACTCCGGTCCTAGAGGACATTAGCGAGACAAAGATCCGATGCTTTCACAAAGGGGAACATAGATGCAACTGCTTATAATTTTAGTTGTTAACATTAAGGTAAAGCATGATTATCTCCAACAATTGATGTAGCATGTGATAACCTCCCAACAAACCCAACAAATACAGAAATAACAGCAGATACCTAATCATGCGCTACGACTCGCAAGGCTCAAACAACAAACAACAACGATAGGTAGCGAATATGTAACACGACTCATATGGATAATAAAAAAAAACGCAACATAAGGATAGAAAGAGAGAAACGAGAATGAAACTGTAAAATAGGTAAATGAGGTGGGCTCGCCTGTGAAAAGTTATTGAAGAACTTGTCGTATCTCACAACACACTTCGTGATCCTATCTGAGAAGAAGTAAATGATGGAACAAACAACGGATGCAAGACTTACTACTACGGAAGAAGAATCGGCATGATCAAGATATGATAGGCATGACATGGCAATGCACCTTATCCAATTTAAGCGGGATCGGAGTCCCGGACAAATAAATAAGGGTTGGAGTTGCATTTTCTACCAGCAGAGTTAAATGTTGATTAGTATGACATAACATGGCAGGGGTGCTCTACTTCAATATTAAACGGAGCGGGAAAGCCTTAGTCCGTGTCCAAATTACTCCACCTATATGTTAGGTGAACATGCATAACTACCACAACGCGACATGATGGGAGATGGAAACAGATTATGGCATATTCATGTTCCTCATATATTTCTAATGCATTTTGATATAAAAGTTGTTGGATTTGGAGTTGTAGAATTTTAGTTATGAATTTGTACAAGTTTGCAAATTTTAATTAATACAAATTAAAATTTGTCAAATTTTAATTGTTCAAAAGTTGAAACAAATTTTATAAACATGTAGATTAGGTTTTTCTGATATTCCAAGATATAACATTTGTAAGAATTGA
The DNA here is from genome assembly GCF_022539505.1 of Lolium rigidum. Classification (NCBI taxonomy): domain Eukaryota; kingdom Viridiplantae; phylum Streptophyta; class Magnoliopsida; order Poales; family Poaceae; genus Lolium; species Lolium rigidum. The sequence continues at coordinate 85,609,570 of NC_061509.1, forward strand.
AGTTTGAAAAATTGGATCTTAAATCAAAACAGATACATGCTGAGAGAAAAAAAAAGATAAGGATGAGAATTTTGATTCCTGGAATTTTCGCACCGGATCTGAATTTCTACCTTAGTGGATTGGAACTAGATTGGACGCGGTACAACTGAGTTACGCGTTCGGATTTTTTTATGCAACAAGCTTCAGGAAACAAATACTCCTCCAGGTTAACTGAACTTTATCGTGTTGTCTCAAGACTGAAGAACAACGACAGATGGTTTTAACTGAACTCGTAAACAGACAAACACAAACGGCGCAGAACTCGAACTTGCTCTGCTGGTGGGATGCCAAGGGAAAGAACCACTGGCTATGGTTTCATATTTGGATACAATAGAGTGCGTTGCTTATACAAACAAACAGAAAGGGATATTTCAGGTAGCCACCATAAGCAAGCAGGCTGCTCAAACGATCGATCCATGCCGTAGCTAGCTAGCTTAAGCAAGCAGGCTAGCAGGTGAATCAATTCATGAGTTACTAGCTAGGTTGCAAGCTCGGCGGACGGGAACGATGACAGAGACCACGAACCGGCGGCGAGAAAAACATGCACATGATGTGCAAGAGGGGATGCAACGACACGGAGAAGTCGTGCGCACGTAGGCGCATACACAGAAGCAACAAAGCAGCGTCAGCTCATGGCCGTGCTCATCACTGACGGTGTCCACGGCAGCGTGCTTGGACGCGATCGGAAACGAACCTAGCGAGAAACAAAGAAGCAGGGAAAGGGATGGATTGAGGCGGCTGCTCACCGAGAGGTTTCTGATTTAGTCGTACGGGTCGAAGGAGACGGTGCTAGCACGGCGCAGCGAGGCCCATGGCGACTGCAAGGACAACGAACTCGGGCGGCGTATCTCGGACAGAAAAGGGCGACAGTTCCGTCAGAATTAAGCGATGCCAAACAGCGAGCAAACATGCCAGAGAAGAGAGGGAAAAAGAGTCGCCATCTCACCAAGAAGCTGATGAACGCCTCGGCGGGGGCGGTCGGAAATCTCGCCGGTGCGTGGTGGCCGGAGAGGAGAACGACGATATAGACGTCGATTTCGTGGACGATTGGATGCGCTCGTCTGTCCAGGAGCTTCAGCGTCTCATGGCGAAGCTGGAGGTGGTCTCGGCTTGTCGGGTGGTGGCCGGAAGCGACGGCGCGACAGCGAACTTGGGGCCCGTGCTTGACTGAATTTCGCTTGGCTCTCTGCTATGCGTGCAAGAGGGAAGAACGGGGGGGCCTCTGGTGGCGGCGGGGTTTGATGGAGCTTTGGAAGGATTAAAAGGGGAGGAGGGAGCTCGGTGGTGCGCTGTGATGTCGGCCGCGTGGAGGAAGAAGCACGTCCTGGTGCATGACGAAGTGGACAGAGACGAGCGTCTCCTTGCTCGATGAAGAGATTATTGGACTTTGGTCCTTGCTAGTCTGCTGTGGAGGAGAAGCCCGAATGGGCTAGAAGAGGCATAGGCCTTTGCAATTTTTCTGAAAATCTTGCTTCATTTTGCAGAGAGAAAAAATAGAGATGTAGAAAAGAAAAGGAAAAGGACAAAACGTTTTTGTAAACATTTTCAAAATATTGAAATTTAATATGGAGAAAAATTTACATGGCTTCAGTTTATAGGGTTTTATCAAATGAAAAGATATTGAGGAGGGTTTTCATATAGAACCATATGAGAGGAAAAAGAAATTAATTTTATTTAAATAACTAGTACAAATTCCCGTGCGTTGCAACAGGTACTCAAATTTCATTTCTTAATGCACATATATAATTCAGAACTCGCTATGAAAATTCAAAATAAATCAGGAATATCATCATGTACTACATCGTGATAATATTAAACACAATAACCCTAAGAAAATCCTTTCTTCGCCTCTCAAAAGTAAGAAGACAACTTCCTTTATTTAAGAAGATTCGTAGAAATTGTGTTTACAACCAGAAGAGCAAAACAAATGAATTAAAGCTCATTTTCTCCAATCCTTGAAATCCTAGCATTGCTTTGCTACATTCCCCGATACATCAAAATCGGTACCACTGTATGTTACATGCCCCGTACATCAAATTGGCTGGAAGAAAAAAGGTTTTAAAAACTCTTGTCTAGTCCATATTTTAAATCCTTCTCCTTAGCAATATGAACTGGTGTTGCTTTTAAAATATCAAGGAAAATAAATTATTAAAGCTAACTTATATTGCTTGTTATGATCGTTCCGAGTCGAATAGCTTAAACGCTATTTGGTTGATCAAGACCAAAAGCCTCACGAGAGGCAAGCTGTAAAACATAGAAATAATATGATTATTCATCACTGATGTATGCTTCTTACCTGCTAGGCACAAAATGTAAAGAAAAAAAAAAGGGAGGAATCATCAATTTAGTAACACCAAGGCTTCTTACTAATAAATGTCTACATTGGTAAAAATAAATATATGGAAAATTGAGGCCTTTCACCAAGAATATCTTGAGAGAATATGTGTTAATTTGGTTTCATTCAGTACACAAATTTATTGGTTTAGCAAGTGAATGTATAACACACTACTGAAATATGAACAGAAAGATAAAAGATCAAACGAGAAGTCCGGCTTTTTGTGAAACACTGTATTTGATAAGAAAGTGAACCTTGAAACATGACATATGCATTGTCACCAAGGGAAATATTTGGGCACCACTGAAAATGAAAAGGATAAGAGTCACTCTCTGTGATATTATAGAGTGGATATACCAAAAGTAGAGAGATGCACTAAAAATCCACTGGTCGTCATGAAGAGAGGATTTTCAACCACCATCGTCTTCAAACAACCAAACAAAAATATGTACAAGGTATGTTCAGGATTTACGTTTTCTCCAAACACTAATCAAGCTATTGATGAAGATTAATAGAATGTAACTAATCCATTATCATGCACCTACTCATTGAGTAACAGTAAAACGGAACCAGCACGGAACCAGCAGGACCTCACCACAGCGTTTTGACATTTCATTCCGTCCGATCACACTACTGGAAGTTCCAGATCAGTTGATCATTCCCACGCCTGTCCCTCACATTGTCAGGCCGTCAAACCGTTTAATGCGCATGGGCTGGTAGGCTCAACATCTCCGGGCCGCTACTCCGGAGACCGACCTGGGTGGCATGGCGTTAACTGGGCCGAGAAGTCGTGTTCGTGGACCTGTCCGCCAGCCGAATCGCCACTCCCTGCTCATCCGCTTGTTCTTCGAAATCCCTGCCTCCCCTACCGTCGATGGCGGACGCTCGCTCGCGCCTCTTTGCTCTAGTCTAACCTTCCCCAATTCCCCATCGCTACCAGATTGGAAATGAAGTCATCTTCATACAGCACCAGATCGGAAATGAAGTCATCTTCATATAGCACAAGAAGAGGAGGAGGAGGTGGAGAATAGGCGTACATGAGCTTTGGATCGCGGGGGAACGGCCGTGGTGAGGCGAGTGTGCGACGTGTGCCTTATGATGAGCGCAGACTCTCCAGCTGCTCTCTCTTCCCACAAGACTGAATCCTATGTCCGGCGGGTCAGTGGCGCCCACCACGACGAAAGCTCTTGGCGGCTGCGCCTTCCTCCAGCATAAGGGATTGGTTAGAAATTGTTAGACCGTGCGTCTCAAGGCCTCGCTTGTCTCTCCAGTCTCCACTAGGTCATGGTGACCACCGGGATAGGTCTAGCAACATAGATTTGATTTGTACCTCAATATTTGTATTGATCCTGAGAATTTCATGCCAATTAGCAGCAACTGAAATGGCTACGGCCTGACCAATTAACTACTGATGCCTTAACCTTAGCAACTTTAGTGTACTCCGTAAGTAAATGTTTTATATTGTTGAGAACTCTGTCATTTTTTCTCATATTACATGCTATGTGGGATTAAGCTATTAGAGGTTGATGACAAGTTAAGTTGCAGCACTAAAAAATTGCTTCCAGGGGTTCCACAATCTGTATTTACATAAATCTAATGAGTCCCTAAAATAGTTTATTGTCATTTTAAGCTGACGGGCTTCGAAATAGGGATTCTGGATTTTCTTTGCTACTATAGGGTCAAAAGCGGAGTAATAGAATTTTTCTTACAACTGCATGACATGAGAAGAAGCTGGTAACAGATAAATCATGTCTTCATATGTAAGGGTTTGTTTGCTATTGAACTGTCAATTACTTCAATTGGTTTGTCTTTTAGGAAAATGTATTTTGTTTCCATTGAAAATATATGTTGATCCCATTAACACGAGTGAGTCTTTATATGTTTCAAGAAGCAGAATTGGATTCGAATCAGCTGGCTGTTGTTTCTGTAAGAATATATTTCCTTCCTTTTGTATCCCTCATGAATGATTTTGTCTTGAATAGACCTAGCACAGCATGATATCATGTGCTACTTCTCCTACAAATGATTTTGTTACTGTTTGATACCAAATCTTTTTGTCGACTTGATTTGACCATATGTCATAACTTAATACCATATCGTTAGACATTTGTTCCATCAATTTGAATATAACAAGTTTGTTCTATTGAGTCAGAGTTGTTCAGTGTATATGATCTGCCACGGCTGGGGAAGCAGGATGGAGTATTTCACATATGCACTTGTAATATCCCTTATGGAGATCCGCCAATAGCAGATTAGAAGAAAATTTGGAATGCTGAATGACCGCATGAGGTATGTTCTGTAAGTAGTGTACGCCTGTATCGCGCTTCTACTACGAGCTAAGAGAAGTTGCTAACTGGGTTTCATTTTTCTTCTGAAATACCTATTTTTTTAAAATAAACTCTTTATTCTGGTTGCTGGTTTAATATGTTTGCAGCGTGCACTTGCTGAATTGATATCATGATGTTTGTGGGTACTTACACGTACATCAGTTTGCATTCTATACATATAAGTTTGTTCGCACATAAAAATCTAGAGGATATACACCGATATTCCATCCATTTGTCATGCATTGCAAACATTCCATTTATGGTTGAGTCCTTAATCTAATTCTTCAACCGGCATATCTGCATGCCATATGCATCTCTAGGTTGAGTAAGAATATGTTTGTGAATGTGTGTGAATGTTTTCTATGAAAAATATACTCTTGAAATATCATATCTTCATTTCAGTCATGTTTGTGAATGTTTTCTATGAAAAATATACTCTTGAAATATCATATCTTCATTTCAATCATGTTTGTGAATGTTTTCTATGAAAAATATACTCTTGAAATATCATATCTTCGGCGTCATTGGTTTTTGAGAATATTTGGTGTCAGACTAGACATGATCGTAATCAGACACTTCATTTTGGGGCCTTGAGTTGGTTGCATGGTTCATAATGTTGTTAGTTGAAAGGAAATGGAAAATTATAGATAGTAGTCTTCTCCCTAAGTGTTGTTCAATCAACGGAGCAGAGTAGGTGGAATGTGCTTATTGTCAAGGAATTTCAGAATGATATTCCGCTGCAAGAATTCATGAAGAACAAGGCATTCCATATTTGAAGAGTTGAATGTTCTGTGCAAGACCAAAGATGCTAGCCTGTGGAGTATAGAATGTTTTAAATTTCTGTTTTGTCCATTTTTTGTATGTTCTGTTTTCACGAATGGAATTGATGCCACGACAATATTGTTTCTGTAGTTTTCTATGAAAGAGCCATAGAGAGCTCCTACCAACTGTCCTTGTCGTCCTGTCCCAAAAAGGGCGACGGTTACTTCCTATCTTCTCAAGGTGAACACACCTGATACTCAACCATCGATTCAATGTTCCTGTTTAGGTACAGCGCGCCCCTACTCCTTCCTCTTTGTTTTTGTTGGGAGTGCCTACTTTCAGTTCGTCTATTTCTATTTCTGCGTGGCGGTCAACGGAGGTCCCCCATAAGGCAGCGCTAGAAAATGTGTGGCTGCATGTAGAATGTGTCCCTCATACCCTTCGTCACTTTCTTGGGATGTGGGCAGTTGGTTCTCTGGTGGGCAAGACAGTGGATGTTGATCTGACGAGTCTGAGACGCAGGGCGCTACAAGAAATCTGCCATAATATGACGTTTTTTTATGACTGGAAATCAAAATGTCATAGCTTTATGACGTTCCTAGCTTTGACCGTCCTTGGCCACTCCGGGGGGGCAAAACCCTAGAAAATCGTGACGTTATTGGGCAAAAATGTCATTGGCAATTTAGGTCAAAACGTCATTAGCAAAATTAAGTGGCCTACGACGTTTTTCCAATGCCGATTGCGACAAATCAATAACGTCATTGGCATTTGGCTCAATACAATGGTATGTGTTTGGCTGCCATGTCATCCATTTTGCCTATGTGTCCCTTTTCGGGTCCCACGCCCCTCACACGTGTCACTAGAAGCAACTGGCTTGAACTAACTGACATGTAGGACCAACTGATACTTGTGGGACAAAGGCGTCTTGTTATTTTTTTTCTCTGTGCCGTCCACCATTTTAATGGTCTGCTGGTGATATCCTCCTCTTTTGGGCTGTCCTCTACTAGGCTGCTGGCTGCTGGCCTACCCCACGACGGCCCATCCGGTGGTTGAATTGCTGGCCCGACGGCCCATCCGGGGGTTGAATTGCTGGCCCGACGGCCCATCCGGGGTTGGAGTGGCTCCCGATGGAAATAACTGGCAAAAATTGCGCTTGCGGGGACTCGAACCCTCGACCTGGCGCTGCCGCACTACCACTCCTTACCGCTTTGCTACAATAGTGTTGTTGACAAGATAGACATGATAGAACAATGTGTAGCAACTCCTTTTGCACGGCGGCGCCGCACATATATGGTCGCCGGCGTCAGCCATGCACGGCGGCGCCGCCCATATATGGTCGCCGGCGTCAGCCATGTAAAGTGGTTCATTTTTCTAGCCCATTCAGTGTGAACTTCTTGACAGAGATTACATAATAGCAGTGGGGTCCATTTTTGCATGAGATACTTTGTGTTTGAATTTTGAACTTACAGGATAGCAACCACCACCTACCCACGGCCTCATTAAATAGGTTGTAGGCAGTTACTAGTACTTATTGTATTTATAATGCCCCTGGTTGGTTTTGCCTTCTGCCCTCCGGTGAAACAAGTATCCTTCATCTTCTTTCTCTCTCTTTTGTGCTGAAAAACTCTTTTCCCTCTGAAGATTCTTGTTTGTTTTAAGAGGTAGGAAAATATGTTTTTACATGTCACTACTTCATCTCCTTTTTCTCTGTTTGTTCAAAATCCTTTTTGTCTTCTGAATAATCTTGTTTGTTCAGATCTATGGATATATGTGTATGGTTTCAGATCTATGGATAGATTTCTATGAATATGCCCTACCTACCTGTATTTTTTTCTAGCTTTGGTAATTGCTAAATATACGCAGGATGAACTGTGTTGTTTGTGGTTCGATGGGCAACCATTGTCAGGAGAGGCGGGAGACTCTCAGTTCATTTCGTTGTTATCTTGGAAGCAGATTTGATGAGTTCATGGTATATATCCTTTTTTAGTCTGTATCTTTTTTGTTGACAAATTATAGACTATATCCTTATTTTCGGCATTTTTTTCAGACTGTGCCTTGTTTTGTGAGGAGGCAGTTCAACAACCTTGTTGGTAATATCTTTTTTGTCGCTACATCGGATGAAGTGAAGTACAAGTTTGATGTTAAGAAAGGCAGTTCGAAGACACGTGTTTTTGGAAGTGGATACCAAAAATTTCTTCGTGACTACGACCTGAAAGTTGGCGACTGTATTATGTTTGGGTTTGATAGTGCTCCTGAACTGTTTGGGATTTTTGCAGAAGGTCCTGATGGCACTGAAAAGCATCGTGTCGATGGTAATTCTGTTTTCTCCTTTACCATGTGTTGCCCATTTTTGTAATACAACTGATGTTATATCTCCTTTTTTGATTCTTTTATTAATTTTAAATTTGTATGCAGAAATTCCAACTGCAGTTGTCCCCACTAAAGGTGTTATGCTTACTACAGCTCAAAAATTGAAGAAGGAACAACTTCTCCGTGAGCGTGGTCTTGGTCTTGGTGTTGTTTTTGTGCACACCTTGACGAATACTGATTTGAAGGGCAATGGACTGGTATAATTCTGCTTTTCTTTATGTGATCTTAGTTATCCTTTATATATATCCTTTCCATATATAATTTAATTTTTATTATTCAGCGTATACCGATGGAAGTTGTTAGGTCCTTGAATATCTCTGAAAGCGGCGAGGCATGTTTTTTTGTTGATGACTATGGCTACCAGCCCTAAGGGTGCATACTACACTACTACGATGGAAGGCTGAAGTTCGATTCCTCGCTGGTCGGAGTTTGCTAAGGAGTATAACTTTGAATGCGGGAATGTTGTTCTCCTTCTTTTCAACCAGGGCGGCCGTGGTGGTATTGAAGTTTCAGTTGATATCATATGATATAATCTTTATCATATGATATAATTTTTTTAGTCTACAATTTGTGTGTGTCCATTGTGTGTTTATGTCATTTGGCCGCTTGTTTGACTATATATGTCGCAATAAAGGAGGAGGTCTCTCTGTTTCTTTCTTCTCAGTATATATTCAGCGATATTTTAAGTTTTTTGCCGCTTATAATTGACTATTTGGTCCTGCATTTTTCCTACTGCCAGTTCAAAAATAACTGGCAAAAATTGCGCTTGCGGGGACTCGAACCCTCGACCTGGCGCTGCCACACTACCACTCCCTACCGCTTTGCTACAATAGTGTTGTTGACACAAGTATGTTTGTCCATGTATATAGACATGATAGACTAATCAGTTGTCTTCAAAATCCCTCCACCTCGACCAAAATCCCTCCGACCAGGTGCATCTAGCTAGGGTTCCTCCTCCGACCAAAATCCCTCCGACCATGTGCATGCGCTGCATGGCGGCGCGGTTCCCGGCCTGCTCGTGCGGTTCTTCTAGGTCGAGGAGCGTCGTCGCGTCGCCGCCGGCGGCCGGGCACGCCCATCCCGTATCGGCGGCGGCCATTCGATTATGAGCCCGCCGACGTATGTGACTGTGGCGAGAAGATGCCGCAATGGATTTCTTGGAGTGATCCGAATCCTGGGAGAAGATACCGGAACTGCAAAATTCGCTCGGTTAGTCTTCGAGCACGCCCCCGCCCCCATTCTGAATTTCCTGGAGCCCGCCGTCTTCTGAAGTTTCTTTTCTACTATGGCTTACTTATCCTCTTTTGTTCTTCATCTGTCAGATTGCTGGTGGAATAGGGTGTAAAGTGTTTAAGTGGATTGATGATCCGCTGGATGCACGTCACAAAGAGTTAGTTCGTGATCTGCGTGATGCTTGTTTGGGATCGAGATGAAGAAATTGAGAGGCTCCGGGTAGAAATTGAGAGGCTCCAGGAAGAAAAGTTTACGCTTGCTGCAAGGAAACAGAGCAACCTCGAACCAAAGAAAATGGGAGGCTTCATGGTTTGGGTGCTATCCGTAGCTTTTGTCATCTCGTTGTACACGGGTGATGTGTAGGAACTGAAATTAGGGTGAATTCGGTGATCTGTTGGTCGGGAGGAGAAGAAGCTAGAGTATATGCTAGAGTTATTGTGTTGTAATTCCAACCATTTGTGCATTCGTGCCACAATGTTTAGTTCCTGAATTTGAACCATGTCTATGTATGTGTGCAATTCGTTCGGTTGAAAATGTGTTCGTTGAAAATGAGTTACGTTGAAAATGTGTAGCAACTACTTTTGCACGGCGGCGCCGCCCATATATGGTCGCCGGCGTCGGCCATGCACGGCGGCGCCGCCCATATATGGTCGCCGGCGTCGGCCATGTATTGAAAAAATTGGGCATGGATTCCCCTAAAAATTGGGCATGGAGTCCCCAAAAAATTGGGCACAAATTCTGGGAACAAAAAGCTGACATATTCAACATAAATTCTGGGAAAAACAAAGCTGGCATGTTCAACATAAATTCCTACAGATTCATCCATTACACAAACTACGATTCAAACTACAGATTCATCCATTACACAAACTACGGTTCAAATGCTATTCATCCATTACACAAACTACAGATTCAAACTGCTATTCATCTTCTTCGGAAACTGGACGCTTCCTAGTCCTATTTCCTCCATCATCATCATCATCATCATCCTCATCGCTGCAATATTGGTACATTGTCTGATCAACCTCCTCAATTTCTTCGGGCACAACCTCTTTTCTATGTTTCTTCAGTTTGTCCACAATGACTTTTTCAAGTAGCACACGTTCCTGGTCACTTCTCGTCCTACTCCGTGCAGTGCCTTCTTTTTCTTGCACAGGAACTTGACTGGAATCTTCATCTTGATATGATAGTACAGACAACACCGGGTCCCTGTTCATTTTCTTTTACACTCCATAGATGTCTATGGTGAAATTTCTGCACAACTTGCCATTTTCCTTTCAACTTGGTGTCTGGCACATAAAAGACCTTGGTTGCTTGTGATGTCAGAAGGAAAGGATCAGTCTTGTACCAAAACTTTTCAGTGTTAATACTCTTGAAGTGTCCATCATCGTCGAGCCCGGGTTTCCTACCACCAAGGTCAAACCAGTCACACCGGAAGAGGACAACTGACCGATGGACGCCACCGCTGGAGTTGTATTGCAATCTGATGATGGATTTGAGCTGACCAAAGAAGTCAATGTTGTTGCCATCATGATCTCCCTCAGAAACGATTCCACTATTTTGTGTCTTCCTGTTCTTCTCGCGGTCAACAGTATGGTACCGAACACTGTCAACAACACATGCCGAATATAGTCTCACTCTAAAATCTGGTTTGCACGCCAAAGCATAGAGATCGGGACGGACATCATTTCGCATTTTTCCAATCTGCAAAAAATCAACCAGGGGGTGAGTAACACACACGACAAAATTTATATCATGAACTTTTCCAATCTTCAGAAATAAACCAGCTAAAGATCTCACATGAGTCTGAAACCATCTAGCAAAGTTCTTGGCAAGCCATCTATCAACATTGATCTGACCACCTTGTTGGTTCAACTCTTGTTTGCACAGGCTGGAATGGCAACAGAAAATAGATCCTAATTATTATTTGGAGAGGCTGCAATAACCTATCTATATATGGGGATGAAGAGAAACGTACTCGATGTATGGATCAACCTCAGGGCAACTTCGGAGCACATACCACACCATGTTGTCATAGTCCTCACCTGCATACACATATTGAGAGGCTCCAATAAATTTCACACCGTGTTTGAAAACGAGACACATCACCAATATGTGAATCATCCCGCTCCGGATTTACGCTTGGACGGTTGAATCTTGTTTCAACATCGTCGAAGTATCTCGAGCAAAGTGTCAGACACTCATCAACAATATATGCTTCGGCAATCGATCCCTCCGGCCTGGCATTGTTCCGGACATAACGCTTCAATGTTAGCAACCTTCTTTCGACTGGGTACATCCAACCGTAATGCTGGGCCTCTAAGCCTTGCCTCTTTTGGTAAATGGATGGCCAAATGCACCATCATGTCGAAGAAAGATGGGGGGAAGATCTTCTCAAGTTTGCAAAGAATAACTACGATTTCCTTTTCAAGTCTGTCCGAACATCTCTCTTCGATGTTTTGCAGCACAGACTCTCCGAAGAAATTTCCAAGCTCGGCAACCGCTTCATATATGTCTTCATGGATTGTTCCTCGAAGGCCAGCCGGTAAGATCCTTTGAAGCAATATATGACAGATCATGGGTCTTCAGCCCTTGAAGCTTGCACTTATCAACAGCAACACACTTGGATATGTTAGACGCGTACCCATCTGGAAACCTCACAGCTTTTATGAATTCACAAAATGCAATTTTTTCTTGTTTACTCATTGTATACCACGCCTGTGGCATCTCAAAAGAGTCAGCTGAAACAGGCTGCAAATGCAAGTCACGTCTTATGCCCATGTCTTCCAAATCAAGCCTTGAATTCACAGTGTCTTTGGTCTTGCCTTGTATGTTCATGAAAGTACCAATCAGATTGTCACGAGATGTTTTTCTCGATGTGCATTACATCGAGATTATGCCTCAGCTTTAGATCTTCCCAGTATGGCAAGTCCCACAAACATGATCTACGGCTCCAACACTGACCGTCCTCACGTTTCCTTTTCTTCTGAAGCTTGCCTGGTATCACATCTCTAACCCTATCAAGCTGTTTCTTCAGCTCTTACGGAGTGAATTCCGGCGGCTTCTCACGGCTTTCGAAGCACCATTGAATTCTTTGCTATTTCTCCAAGGATGGTACCGAGGTAGCCAACGGCGGTGCCCAATAAAGCAGATTTTGTTCCTTAATTTCTTGGAGCAATTCTCTTTGTCACAACGCACACATGCCTGGTAACCAGCTGTGGCCCTCCCTGACAATGTGTGCAGTGCCGGATAATCATGAATACACCATAAGATTGCAGCACGGAGATCAAACTTGTCTGGACTATTGGCATCATATGATTTTACACCTTTCCAGAGCTCCTGCAGCTCTTCCATCAAAGGCTCCATGAAGACATCAAAATCTTTTCCCGGAGAGGATGGACCAGGGATTAGCAATGTCAAGCATGAAGTTGGACTGATCCATACATGCCCACGGTGGAAGGTTGTATGGCACCACGAATACAGGCCACATGTTGTAGGAGTTGCTCATATTCCCGTAGGGATTAAAACCATCCGTGGCAAGTCCAAGCCTTATGTTCCTGGCATCAGCGGCAAAGTCTTTATGAATATTGTCAAAATCCTTCCATGCATCCCCGTCTGCTGGATGACTGAGATCATTCTCCACGTCTTGCCGCTTCGGTTTGTGCCACTTGTACTTCCTTTGATTGCTCCTTTGAAAGAAACATTCTTTGCAGCCTTGGAATCAATGGGAAGTGCCTCAGCACCTTCTCTGGGATCTTTCTCCTACCATCAGCATCTTTCCATCTGGAGGCTTTGCACTTGGGGCAATTATTCTCCTTGGCATAATCCTTCCGGAACAATACACAGTTATTCGGGCACACATGGATACTCTCATAACCAAGTCCCAACCTGCCGACTATGCTAAGTGCCTCCTCGTATGACTTTGGTATTGAGCTAGTAGGGTATTGCAAGGCCAAAATCAGGAGTATCGCGTTGAATGCAACGTTGCTAATCCGGTAGTACGACTTGGCCTGAAGTAACTTGACTGTGAGTGAAAACCTTGACATTGTACCCCCATCGCTGGCTGCGCGCTTGGCTTCCTCTATCAACTCAGCAAATATAGTGTCCTTTCCAGGACCTTGCGGTTCTGACTTGTACAAATCAGCAAGCAGATCAGGAATTCTATCATCTTCGTAACCATCTTCCTCTTGCAAACCAAAATAGTGTGCCTCTGCATCACCTCCACCAACATGGTGTGCCCCTGCATCACCTCCATGTCCAGCCTCAGGTTCACCTCCATGTCCAGCCTCAGGTTCACCTCCATGTCCATGTCCGGCTTCAGGTGCACCTCCTTGTCCTCCATGTCCAGCTTCAGGTACAGGATGTAATGGTTCTCCATGGAAGACCCATCGGTCATAAGTGCTTGCCATCCCAAAAAGAAGCAAATGAGCCTCTACTACATCTAGAGGTTTTGTGCACCGGTTGAGACAGCTACGACATGGGCACAGCACCTGATCATCATTGGCAGCACTCAAGCGAACAAACTGCATAAACTCTGCCACTCCCTTTGTGTGTTCAGGGGAAAGCCTTCTAATTCTTGTTGTAATCCAGCGTCTGTCCATCTGCGGAAGAACAAAATGATGCAATTAGCACACACCTAACCGCACAGCAGTTCCAATTTCAAGCAATGCACAGCAGTTCAATTCGATTTTGTGAACTGATGAAGAAGAACAGATCGAGAGGGGAGAGATGAGAGGGGTGCAGACCGGGAGATGCGGAGGGGCTCGTCGTCGGAGAGGGCCGGGGCTCGTCCTGGAGAGGGACGGGGCTCGTCCTGGAGAGGGCGAGGGGCTCGTCCTGGAGAGGGCGAGGGGCTCGTCGTCGGCGAGGCAGATGGACAGCAGATCCCTTGCTCGGACGCAGCGCCGGCACACCCACCACCGCCGTCACCTCGGACTCGGTACTTTAGTCCTAGTAACAACACATATTGGATCACAGAGATTCGATATTGTGCACTGACGAAGAAGAACAGATCGAGAGGGGAGAGATGAGAGGGGTGCAGACCGGGAGATGCGGAGGGGCTCGTCATCGGAGAGGGCGGGGCTCATCGTCG
>NC_061509.1:85623827-85636607 GCF_022539505.1 Lolium rigidum
TACACACTACTAGGGTTTTGCTAAGCATAGCATGATACTTTACTTTTGAAATCAAAATCCTAACATGCATACTAGTTTTAAAAACACTAATGCATAATATAAAATAGGTTGGATTTAATGTCACTTGCCTTTTTGGTAATTGAAGATCGTTCACTTCTCTCAACTAAACACGTCGCTCTTCATACGAACTATAAGATAAAATATAGCACAACATAAACACACCATTCAACAACAACAAAATCAAACAAGGGAAACAACTAGTTGTTATACATTATATTTTAGTCATCGGACAAAGAAGATATGGCATGAGGCATGGCTTGCAAGATATGGCTTTGGGAGATGGAATGGTCAAGTCAAATACTTAGAAAGAAATAAATATTATCTAAACCAAATGCTTAGAAGGAAAATGTTGACAAGGAACTAAGGTCAAAAGTTGTTTCCTACATAAGTGGGTAATTGGAATGATCCATGTGATAAAATCACATAAATCTCAAATAGCGCAACTCAAAATACTATTAGGTAGAGTGTGACAACACTTACTAAGATAGTATGAGTTACACATAGGCTTGGGTATGGATTTGTGATATATTAAATTACTCAATTAACTCAATTGTTATTTGAATAACATGGACTAGGATAATATCATTTGAACATATGATGATTGTGTCTAAGAGATTTGATAGATGGGCCTAACTAAAGGATTCACTTTTGCATAAATGAACCTTGTTTAAAATAATTAAGGAATGCATCTATAATGAAAATACTCAAACCTCATGTTTGAATTTGAATAGTCGGAAAAGGGTTGAACTAAGTTTGGTGTTCGTGTAAGTGGAACAGAGAGCATCAATATGATCCATTTGCAAAAAGAATCACTTGATTTGGGTTTATAGAAGTTGAGTTATGTCAAAATACTCAAATTCACCTATTCAAATTTGAATATTTGAACATTACTCGAAAGTCAGATTTAAAATTACATTTGTGTTCTAAACATTTTTATGAGACCAGCGGTATATTATTCGCCAACTTTGAATGTGCAATTATTTTTCTATAATTTTTACAAGATTAAACATGTCGCGGTTAAATTTTAATGTTGCACGAAAAGTTGTCCGAACAAGTTGCTCGGATGGAAAAACTTCCTACACGAAAGTTATAGAGTGTTTAATTACGAGCTCAACGTCAGATAAATCATCTAAAACGGAGCCCTATATCTGCAGTTACGGAATTTCAAAGTGTTCATGGGTGAACTAGCTAGCACTATGCATGATCGGAACAATCGGATCGATGGTTGCGCATGCTTCAGTAAGATGGCCTAAGGAGGACCCTCAGATATGAATGGAACGATCTATGATGGATCCGAAACATCCTGTCTAAACTAAACCAAACAATCCACGGACGAGGCGGCGGTGGCTTACAGTGGAAAAGACGAGCTCGATGTCGATGTCGACGAAGGACACGATGGCCGCGGTCGGGCTTGATCCTTGGCGTCACTCCGGTGGTCTCCTGGCTCGAGGAAGAGAACGAAGGGATACGGCGCATCGAGCAGAGCGCACAGGTGAGAACGGCATCACCCTTCGCGTCTCGTTGTGGCGGCAGGCCGCGGTCGTCGCCGTCGGGCATTATCATGGAAACGATTTCGGCTCGCCACGGACGTTGGTGTAGCGGTGATAGCAGAACTCCGGCAAAGAAATGCTGCCGCGAGAGGGGCAGAGCTTGGGCGTGAGAGCGAAAGATGGAATGATATGAGGGGGGTCCTCTACGTGCTCTGGTATAGGAGGGTGAATGGTGCTCTAATTGATAGAATTTAGTGGAAGATAAATGGCGGCAGTTTCTGCTTTGGAAGGAGACGTTTTTGGTTGGCTGCTGACCTGCCGTTCGTGCGCGCGCGGGGAGACGAAGAACCGGTCGCAACACAAGGCGTGCTGGCTCGGCAAGCTGATCGGCCTGAGGTGGGCTTGGTGGTTTGTCCTGAAGATTTTGGATGGACAATAGTATACGGCGGTGTGGTTTTGCTGCTATAGTTCTTGTGCTACGATTGTGTGCGAGGCAACGAGCTTG
The DNA here is from genome assembly GCF_022539505.1 of Lolium rigidum. Classification (NCBI taxonomy): domain Eukaryota; kingdom Viridiplantae; phylum Streptophyta; class Magnoliopsida; order Poales; family Poaceae; genus Lolium; species Lolium rigidum. The sequence goes on from NC_061509.1 coordinate 85,625,883, forward strand.
CTCCTTGCCTCGGGGTCTTTGGGCTGAGTCAGATTATTGGATATGAGTGGATATGAGGCGCTGCAATTAGGAAAAGAAAACCAAAGTAGTGGACTGCTACTTCAGCGTTTTAAAGAAAAGAAGAAACGAGGGAGCGAAGTTAGCAACGTGATGCTGCAGCTAGGAAAATAAAATGACCAGAAATGAAAGATAGCCTCGATGCATGCAGCTTGGAACGGAAAAGAATTAAAAGGTTCAGAGGAGAGAGTACTAGCATGTGCATGAGTAGGACAGTGCATCATGTTGGTGTAGCCTAGTAGGGCATTGTTTATGAAAGCAAGGTTTGGGGCTCTTGATTTAAAAAGAAATCCTTTTATAATTTAAAAACCTTGAAACCAAAAATAGATTTGTTAAAACATTTGGAAATCTAAAAGTTTATGAATTCTTTATTTTAAGAAATGTTTTTAACTACTTCACAATTTTTTTTTAATTCCCTCCGGAATTTCAATCAAGACAAACAATCAAGCATTAAATTTATTTTTGCTTTATATTCCAAAATTTAGAAAATTTCGGGATGTGACAGACTACCACCCTTAAAAGAAATCTCGTCCTCGAGATTTGAAGAGGCTAGAAAGAAAAGGTTTGGGTTCATGTCTTCTAGTAGGTTTATACTCACTATTGCTTCTTTTTTGAACATCTCTGAGGAGATTTCGGAAGTTAACCTTGGGCTTTGAAAATTGGACACTAAAACTTATACGGTCATACCATCAACTGTGTTCGTTCATATGATAGTATTCATCCCATGGGTTCTATCCTTTACATGAGTATATACTCATGGGGAACTCCTTGTGATACCTTCTCCAAATATCATCTCAAGCGGCATCTCGTGTGAATCCATAATCTAAGGGTATGGCTTCTACCACCCTTAAAAGAAATATTTGTAGGTAGTATTCGGTCTTGGGTTTGGGCTAATCTCATCTTGGATATGACATGGCACATCCGAGGATATGGCTTGACAACAGGTCAACATCTATGGCTTCTGGGCTAGGTGGTTGTATTATTCACATATAGTGAACAACATATCTCTTCGAGGTGAGTCGAATAGGTTTCCTTCATAGTACGGCTTCCTAATCCAAATGGTTGGTTGTTGAACTACTTTTGATACTGATGGGTCACTCCTTGGGTCAATCAGATTACTTCAAGGCATCCTTTATTTTCTTGCTTGTCGGTGTCAATCGACGGCCTTCCGCTATTCGTCATCTAGTGGTTGGTCTTCAAACTCATCGTAGTCCTACGGTTGGCAGCACTTGCCTACTATAAGGGTATAATATTTATCCACCCTAGGGTTTAGGCTTTTCGCCGACATGTCTTTTGTAGGTATGTCTCTCTAGATTTACCATTCCTCATAACAAGAGAGAACAATGTGAGTAGTCGTCATGGGGGCGAAACCATGTCGCACCCAATCATTTCCTTGTCTTTAGTTTGGTATATCTCGTATTCTAACTCTTGGTCAACCTCACAAGTTTGACAAAAACTACCGCGGAGAATTGAATCAATGTTTCAATCCCCATTATTGAACTATTTTGAAAAACATTTCTATCGATCTCTAACTAGGGTTTTGCGTATCTCTCACTCTACGCTTATTCATATTGATAGAAAATATCAAGGTTGGTTTACCAAAGTTGTCTTCATGGCGATTTGCCGAGAAAACGTTTGCTAGGTTGGGTATAGGTGAGAATAGATAGAAAGATTCTAAGGAAGATTCCTACCCAAACACAACAGATCAAAGCAATTCATCATACAACAAGCATCTAACAAGCATCAAACAACATGGTTCAAACACAAACAAAATAGTATGGTCATACCGCAGTTTGGTAAGATCAATACTTTTTTTACTTTATCGTTGGTTTGCTAAAAGAGAACTATGGTGGTCGGGTCTATTTCTATATTGGATGCATCATGTTTCTATTCTACTCTTTCAGTGTATCTTCATGAACTGTGTCGTCTGCATCGAAATCTTTCTTCAAGTTCTTCATTGGTCTTCCATAAAATCCTTCTTGCGGAGTTGAAGAATATCACATGAAGCATCAATACCTCACTTCAGGTACAAGGTCATCATCTCTACTTCCTTGATGGTATCATAAGGTAGGTAATCTAAGGCAAGAGGAAAACAATTTTTAAGATGGAATAGATGAGAATACTAGAAGTTCACAAAGCAAACTTTTTTTTTGAAATAGGATTAGACAAAATTTTGATCCTAGGGTCTTCCTATTTCTAATCCAAACCTAGGGTCTCGATCCTACAGGCAACACTATGCTCTGATACCATTTTGTAGCACCCTACCTTTTAATAAAGGTAAGATACCTGTGTATAGTGCTATTCCCGGGATCACTGATAGCACACACATTACAAAATATAGTAATCATTGCAATAGTATCAAATTACTACATCTTTGATCCAAAGGGTAAAGTAAAACCTTACAAATTGCATAGTCACATGGACTAGCTCAACAATATGCAGAACATACACAGCGGAAAGCAAGTCATCAATGAGCCTTCATCTTCTTCATGTGCCACAGGCAGTCATGTTGGAATGTAGACTCGAGATCCTACCACGTACTTCTCCTCAGAAAATTCTGCACGTTTGAATATGCAGCCCCACGAATGGAGGTCAGTACAATGATGTACTGGCAAATGACACTTATATGGTGGCTGTTTTGGGCATGACTATCTACATGATATTTGGCAAGTGGAGTTTAGGCAAATTTGCATAAAGCCAATTTTATCCTATATTTTATTTCAAAACAAAACATTTTGAAAATCACTTTGTATGACATTATGAAATCACACCATGGTTAAATCCTCCATGGGTTTCAGAATAATCACATGGTTACATCTCCCATGAGTTTTCAAAGGTTGATCAATTTTAAACACATTCAGAAAAGGTGATGAGATTCTTCCGTACATTCCTTGTCCAGGAGCTCAAATTGTCCGTAACCGGGGACACGGCTAAGATCTTAGGTTTAACTCTCGAGAGGTTGTGCACTTTCACCTTATGACCCACCCTTCCCAAGAGAAGAAATGAGACAAGATCTTTCAGAAGAAGAATTCAACCATACAAACTAGACCCGTTCCCTTGGCCGTCGCCTCCACCCACTGTCTAGCCACAAGTTGAATCCTCACAACTTAATTAATCTTGGCAGAGCCCATAATACCATAAGGCTGCACTGGAAGCTATCTAAAACATGGACGACTTGGAAATCTCTTTAATCCTGGGTGGCCAACCACAAGTGGAACTCACAAGCTTAAAACCCATCACAGGTAATAAACCCCCACACGATCCCCTGGTGAAAACCAGGTGTGCAGTCAAAAGCGACCACTCTACAATTGCGAACTCTCAGGGATTCACCACTTTAGCCCACTAGCTACGACTAGGAGCGTGGACCTGAGCAGCCGCCCACCAATCAACCAATCCACCCAGGTGTTTCATTAGGGTTGTTACTTTTAAATTTCCAAACATTCTTATCCAATAACAAAACAGCACTTGGCATTTGATGTTGCAAGAAAAAGTGAAGCATCCTAGCAATAGGTTCAGGAGTAGCTACACACTACTAGGGTTTTGCTAAGCATAGCATGATACTTTACTTTTGAAATCAAAATCCTAACATGCATACTAGTTTTAAAAACACTAATGCATAATATAAAATAGGTTGGATTTAATGTCACTTGCCTTTTTGGTAATTGAAGATCGTTCACTTCTCTCAACTAAACACGTCGCTCTTCATACGAACTATAAGATAAAATATAGCACAACATAAACACACCATTCAACAACAACAAAATCAAACAAGGGAAACAACTAGTTGTTATACATTATATTTTAGTCATCGGACAAAGAAGATATGGCATGAGGCATGGCTTGCAAGATATGGCTTTGGGAGATGGAATGGTCAAGTCAAATACTTAGAAAGAAATAAATATTATCTAAACCAAATGCTTAGAAGGAAAATGTTGACAAGGAACTAAGGTCAAAAGTTGTTTCCTACATAAGTGGGTAATTGGAATGATCCATGTGATAAAATCACATAAATCTCAAATAGCGCAACTCAAAATACTATTAGGTAGAGTGTGACAACACTTACTAAGATAGTATGAGTTACACATAGGCTTGGGTATGGATTTGTAATATATTAAATTACTCAATTAACTCAATTGTTATTTGAATAACATGGACTAGGATAATATCATTTGAACATATGATGATTGTGTCTAAGAGATTTGATAGATGGGCCTAACTAAAGGATTCACTTTTGCATAAATGAACCTTGTTTAAAATAATTAAGGAATGCATCTATAATGAAAATACTCAAACCTCATGTTTGAATTTGAATAGTCGGAAAAGGGTTGAACTAAGTTTGGTGTTCGTGTAAGTGGAACAGAGAGCATCAATATGATCCATTTGCAAAAAGAATCACTTGATTTGGGTTTATAGAAGTTGAGTTATGTCAAAATACTCAAATTCACCTATTCAAATTTGAATATTTGAACATTACTCGAAAGTCAGATTTAAAATTACATTTGTGTTCTAAACATTTTTATGAGACCAGCGGTATATTATTCGCCAACTTTGAATGTGCAATTATTTTTCTATAATTTTTACAAGATTAAACATGTCGCGGTTAAATTTTAATGTTGCACGAAAAGTTGTCCGAACAAGTTGCTTCGGATGGAAAAACTTCCTACACGAAAGTTATAGAGTGTTTAATTACGAGCTCAACGTCAGATAAATCATCTAAAACGGAGCCCTATATCTGCAGTTACGGAATTTCAAAGTGTTCATGGGTGAACTAGCTAGCACTATGCATGATCGGAACAATCGGATCGATGGTTGCGCATGCTTCAGTAAGATGGCCTAAGGAGGACCCTCAGATATGAATGGAACGATCTATGATGGATCCGAAACATCCTGTCTAAACTAAACCAAACAATCCACGGACGAGGCGGCGGTGGCTTACAGTGGAAAAGACGAGCTCGATGTCGATGTCGACGAAGGACACGATGGCCGCGGTCGGGCTTGATCCTTGGCGTCACTCCGGTGGTCTCCTGGCTCGAGGAAGAGAACGAAGGGATACGGCGCATCGAGCAGAGCGCACAGGTGAGAACGGCATCACCCTTCGCGTCTCGTTGTGGCGGCAGGCCGCGGTCGTCGCCGTCGGGCATTATCATGGAAACGATTTCGGCTCGCCACGGACGTTGGTGTAGCGGTGATAGCAGAACTCCGGCAAAGAAATGCTGCCGCGAGAGGGGCAGAGCTTGGGCGTGAGAGCGAAAGATGGAATGATATGAGGGGGTCCTCTACGTGCTCTGGTATAGGAGGGTGAATGGTGCTCTAATTGATAGAATTTAGTGGAAGATAAATGGCGGCAGTTTCTGCTTTGGAAGGAGACGTTTTTGGTTGGCTGCTGACCTGCCGTTCGTGCGCGCGCGGGGAGACGAAGAACCGGTCGCAACACAAGGCGTGCTGGCTCGGCAAGCTGATCGGCCTGAGGTGGGCTTGGTGGTTTGTCCTGAAGATTTTGGATGGACAATAGTATACGGCGGTGTGGTTTTGCTGCTATAGTTCTTGTGCTACGATTGTGTGCGAGGCAACGAGCTTGCTCCTTGCCTCGGGGTCTTTGGGCTGAGTCAGATTATTGGATATGAGTGGATATGAGGCGCTGCAATTAGGAAAAGAAAACCAAAGTAGTGGACTGCTACTTCAGCGTTTTAAAGAAAAGAAGAAACGAGGGAGCGAAGTTAGCAACGTGATGCTGCAGCTAGGAAAATAAAATGACCAGAAATGAAAGATAGCCTCGATGCATGCAGCTTGGAACGGAAAAGAATTAAAAGGTTCAGAGGAGAGAGTACTAGCATGTGCATGAGTAGGACAGTGCATCATGTTGGTGTAGCCTAGTAGGGCATTGTTTATGAAAGCAAGGTTTGGGGCTCTTGATTTAAAAAGAAATCCTTTTATAATTTAAAAACCTTGAAACCAAAAATAGATTTGTTAAAACATTTGGAAATCTAAAAGTTTATGAATTCTTTATTTTAAGAAATGTTTTTAACTACTTCACAATTTTTTTTTAATTCCCTCCGGAATTTCAATCAAGACAAACAATCAAGCATTAAATTTATTTTTGCTTTATATTCCAAAATTTAGAAAATTTCGGGATGTGACACATATCCTCAATCTCATATGAGAATAATAATTGTTGCCACATGCTTATGCATTAAAGAGGAGTCCATTATCTGTTGTCCATGTTGTCCCGGTATGGATGTCTAAGTTGAGAATAATCAAAAGAGAGAAATCCAAAATGCGAGCTTTCTCCTTAGACCTTTGTACAGGCGGCATGGAGGTACCCCATTGTGACACTTGGTCAAATCATGTGCATTGCAAAGATCCGGTAGTCCAAGTTAATTAGGACAAGGTGCGGGCACTATTAGTATACTATGCATGATACTTGCAACTTGTAAGATATAATGTACATAACTCATATGCTTTATTACTACCGTTGACAAAATTGTTTCATGTTTTCAAAATAAAAGCTCTAGCACAAATATAGCAATCGATGCTTTCCTCTTTGAAGGACCATTCTCTTTACTTTTATGTTGAGTCAGTTCACCTATTTCTCTCCACCTCAAGAAGCAAACACTTGTGTGAACTGTGCATTGATTCCTACATACTTGCATATTGTACTTGTTATATTACTCTATGTTGACTATTATCCATGAGATATACATGTTACAAGTTGAAAGCAACCGCTGAAACTTAATCTTCCTTTGTGTTGCTTCAATGCCTTTACTTTGATTTATTGCTTTATGAGTTAACTCTTATGCAAGACTTATTGATGCTTCTCTTGAAGTACTATTCATGAAAAGTCTTTGCTTTATGATTCACTTGTTTACTCATATCATTACCATTGTTTTGATCGCTGCATCCACTACATATGTTTACAAATAGTATGATCAAAGTTATGATGGCATATCACTTCAGAAATTATCTTTGTTATCGTTTTACCTGCTCGGGACAAGCAGAACTAAGCTTGGGGATGCTTGATACGTCTCCGACGTATCAATAATTTCTTATGTTCTATGCCATATTATTGATGATACCTACATGTTTTATGCACAGTTTATGTCATATTCGTGCATTTTCTGGAACTAACCTATTAACAAGATGCCGAAGTGCCAGTTCCTGTTTTCTGCTGTTTTTGGTTTCAGAAATCCTAGTAACGAAATATTCTCGGAATTGGACGAAACGAAGACCCAGGGGCCTATTTTTCCACGGAGCTTCCAGAAGACCGAAGAGCATACGAAGTGGGGCCACGAGGTGGCGACACCACATGGCGGCGCGGCCAAGGGGGCCCGCGCCGCCCTATGGTGTGGGCCCCTCGTCCGGCCCCCGACTCTGCCCTTCCGCCTACTTAAAGCCTCCGTCGCGAAACCCCCGAGGCAAAAAACCACGATACGGAAAACCCTACGAGACGCCGCCGCCGCCGATCCCATCTCGGGGGATTCTCGGAGATCTCCTCCGGCACCCTCGCCGGAGAGGGGATTCATCTCCCGGAGGACTCTACACCGCCATGGTCGCCTCCGGAGTGATGAGTGAGTAGTTCACCCCTGGACTATGGGTCCATAGCAGTAGCTAGATGGTTGTCTTCTCCTCATTGTGCTTCATTGTTGGATCTTGTGAGCTGCCTAACATGATCAAGATCATCTATCTGTAATTCTATATGTTGTGTTTGTCGGGATCCGATGGATAGAGAATATCATGTCATGTTAATTATCAAGTTATTACATATGTGTTGTTTATGATCTTGCATGCTCTCCGTTACTAGTAGAGGCTCTGGCCAAGTTTTTGCTTTTAACTCCAAGAGGGAGTATTTATGCTCGATAGTGGGTTCATGCCTCGCATTGACACCGGGACAAGTGATGCAAAGTTCTAAGGTTGTGTTGTGCTGTTGCCACTAGGGATAAAACATTGGCGCTATGTCCGAGGATGTAGTTGTTGATTACATTACGCACCATACTTAATGCAATTGTCTGTTGTTAGCAACTTAATACTGGAGGGGGTTCGGATGATAACCTGAAGGTGGACTTTTTAGGCATAGATGCAGTTGGATGGCGGTCTATGTACTTTGTCGTAATGCCCAATTAAATCTCACTATACTTATCATGTCATGTATGTGCATTGTTATGCCCTCTCTATTTGTCAATTGCCCGACTGTAATTTGTTCACCCAACATGCTTTTATCTTATGGGAGAGACACCTCTAGTGAACTCGTGGACCCCGGTCCATTCTTTAATACTGAAATACAAATCTGTCGCAATACTTGTTTTTACTATTTTCTCCGCAAACAATCATCTTCCACACAATACGATTAATCCTTTGTTACAGCAAGCCGGTGAGATTGACAACCTCACCGTTTCGTTGGGGCAAAGTACTTTGGTTGTGTTGTGCAGGTTCCACGTTGGCGCCGGAATCCCCGGTGTTGCGCCGCACTACATCCCGCCGCCATCAACCTTCAACGTGCTTCTTGGCTCCTCCTGGTTCGATAAACCTTGGTTTCTTTCTGAGGGAAAACTTGCTGCTGTGCGCATCATACCTTCCTCTTGGGGTTGCCCAACGAACGTGTGAAATACACGCCATCAGCAAGTCAAGCATATCATAGACTTTCTTAGGCATAACAGAAAAACTTGCACCAAGATCACATAAAGCATTACAATCAAAATATTTGACTCTCATTTTAATGATGGGCTCCCAACCATCCTCTAGCTTTCTAGGAATAGAAGTTTCAAGTTTTAGTTTCTCTTCTCTAGCTTTTATGAGAGTATTTGTAATATGTTTTGTGAAAGCCAAGTTTATAGCGCTAGCATTGGGACTCTTAGCAAGTTTTTGTAAGAACTTTATAACTTCAGAGATGTGGCAATCATCAAAATCTAAATCATTACAATCTAAAGCAATGGGATTATCATCCCCAAGGTTGGAAAAAATTTCAGCAGTTTTATCACAAGCAGTTTCAGCAGTTTTAGCAGTTTCAGGTAATTTTGCACGCTTTGCACTAGGAGTAGAAACATCACCAACACCAATTATTTTACCATTGATAGTAGGAGGTGCAGCAACATGTGAATCATTAGCATTGCTAGTGGTGGTAATAGTCCAAACTTTAGCTACATTTTCCTTTTTAGCTAGTTTTTCATTTTCTTCTCTATCCCACCTAGCACGCAGTTCAGCATTAATCTTATATTCTCATTAATTCTAACTTGGATGGCATTTGCTGTAGTAACAATTTTATTTTCAATATCCCAATTAGGCATAACTTTCGATTTCAAAAGATGAACATCAGAGGCAAGACTATCAACTCTAGAAACAAGAATATCAATTTTATTGAGCTTTTCCTCAACAGCTTTGTTAAAAGCAGTTTGTGTACTAATAAATTATTTAAGCATGGCTTCAAGTCCAGGGGGTGTATTCCTATTATTGTTGTAAGAATTCCCATAAGAATTAGCATAACCGTTACCATTATTATAAGGATATGGCCTATAGTTATTACTAGAATTGTTCCGATAAGCATTGTTGTTGAAATTATTATTTTTAATGAAGTTTACATCAACATGTTCTTCTTGGGCAACCAATGAAGCTAATGGAACATTATTAGGATCAACATTAGTCCTATCATTCGCAAGCATAGACATAATAGCATCAACCTTATCATTCAAGGAAGAGGATTCTTCAACAGAATTTACCTTCTTACCTTGTGGAGCTCTTTCCGTGTGCCATTCAGAGTAATTAACCATCATATTATCAAGAAGCTTTGTTGCTTCACCAAGAGTGATGGACATAAAGGTACCTCCAGCAGCTGAATCCAATAAATTCCGTGAAGAAAAATTTAGTCCTGCATAGAAGGTTTGGATTATCATCCAAGTAGTCAGTCCATGGGTTGGGCAATTTTTAACCAGAGATTTCATTCTTTCCCAAGCTTGAGCAACATGTTCATTATCCAATTGTTTAAAATTCATTATGCTACTCCTCAAAGATATAATTTTAGCAGTGGGGATAATATCTACCAATAAAAGCATCCTTGCATTTAGTCCATGAATCAATACTATTCTTAGGCAGAGATAGCAACCAATCTTTAGCTCTTCCTCTTAATGAGAAAGGGAACAATTTTAATTTTATAATGTCACCATCTACATCTTTATACTTTTGCATTTCACATAGTTCAACAAAATTATTGAGATGGGCAGCAGCATCATCAGAACTAACACCAGAAAATTGCTCTCTCATGACAAGATTAAGTAAAGCAGGTTTAATTTCAAAGAATTCCGCTGTAGTAGCAGGTGGAGCAATAGGTGTGCATAGGAAATCATTATTATTTGTGATAGTGAAGTCACACAACTTAGTATTTTCAGGGTTGGCCATTTTAGCAGTAGTAAATAAAGCAAACTAGATAAAGTAAATGCAAGTAAACTAATTTTTTTTGTGTTTTTGATATAGCAAACAAGACAAGAATAAAGTAAAACTAGCAACTAATTTTTTTGTGTTTTGATATAATGCAGCGAACAAAGTAGTAAATAAAATAAAGCAAGACAAAACAAGTAAACAGATTGAGAAGTGGAGACTCCCCTTGCAGCGTGTCTTGATCTCCCTGATGCGTGTAGTTGACACGTCCGTTGGGAACCCCAAGAGGAAGGTGTGATGCGCACA